>NW_027522583.1:0-96687 GCF_052094955.1 Ictidomys tridecemlineatus
GTTTGGAAAACAGGGTGCAGAACGATCTTACAGAGAGCAGAGTTTGGAGACTAGGGTGCAGAAGGACTGTTGCAGAGAGAAGAGGTTGGAGACTGAGGTGCAGAAGAATCGTTGCAGAGAGAAGAGGTTGGAGACTGGGGTGCAGAAGGCCTGTTACAGAGAGCAGCGTTTGGAGACTGGGTGGCAGGAGACCTGTTACAGAGAGCAGATGTTGGGGACTGGGGTGCAGAAGGATTGTTACAGATAGCACAGTTTAAAGACTGGGGTTTAGAAGGATTGTTGCAGAGAGCAGAAGTTTCAGACTGAGGCTTAGAAGGACTATTACAGAGAGCAGAGGTTGGAAATTGGGGTGTAGAAGGACCGTTATAGAGAGAAGAGGTTGGAGACTTCCGTACAGAAGGACTGTTACAGAGAGCAGAGTTTTGAGACTGGGGTGCAGAACGACCATTGCAGAGAGCAGATGTGGGAGACTGGGATGCAGATGGATCATTGCAGAGAGCAGAGGTTGGAGACTGAGGTGCAGAAGGAATGTTACAGACAGCAGATGTTTTAGACTAGGGTGCAGAATAACTGATACAGAAAGTAGAGTTTGGAAACTGGGGTGCAGAAGGCCTGTTAAAGAGATCAGAGTTTGGAGACTGGGGTGCAGAAGGACCATTGCAGAGAGCAGATGTGGTAGACAGGGATGCAGAAAAATCGTTGCAGAGAACAGAGTTTGGAGACTGAGGTGCAGAAGGATTTTTGCAGAGAGCCGAGTTTTCAGACTAAGGTGCAGAAGGACTGTTTCAAAGAGCAGATGTTTGATCCTGGGGTGAAGAAGGACTGTTGCAGAGAGCAGAGGTTTCAGATGTTGCAGAAGGATCATTGCAGAGAGCAGAGGTTTCAGACTGAGGCTTAGGAGGACTGTTACAGAGAGCAGAATTTGGAGACTGGGGTGCAGAAGGATCGTTGCAGAGAGCACAGGTTGGAGAATGGGTTGCAGTAGGCCTGTTACAGAGAGCAGAATTTGGAGACTGGGGTGCAGAAGACTCTTACAGAGAGCAGCGTTTGGAGAATGGGTTGCAGAAGAATCTTACAAAGAGCAGAGGTTGGAGACTGAGGTGCAGAAAGACTTTTACAGAGAGTAGAGGGTGGAGACAGGGGTGCAGAAGGAGTGTTACAGAGAGCAGACTTTGGAGAATGAGGTGCAGAAGAACTGTTACTGAGAGCAGATGTTGGAGACAGGGGTGCAGAAGGGCTGTTTCAGAGAGCAGATTTTGGAGACTGAGGTGCAGAAGGATTGTTAAAGAGAGCATATTTTGGAAACTGGGATGTAGAAGGACCATTGCGGAGAGCAGAGTTTGGAGACTGGAAACAAGAAAAATTTTTGCAGAGAGCAGAGTTTGAAGACTGGGTGCAGAAGGACTATTAAAGAGAGAAGAGGTTGGAGACTAAGGTGCAGGAAGATCATTTCTGAGTGCAGAGTTTTGAGACTGGGGTGCAGAAGGAGTGTTACAGATTGCAGAACTTGGAGACTTAAGTGCAGAAGGACATTTACAGAGAATTGAGGTTGGAGACTGGTGTGCAAAATAATTTTTACAGGGAGCAGAGGATTGAGACTGGGGTGCAGAAGGATCGTTTCAGAGAGCAGAGGTTGAAGAATGAGGTGCAGAAGAATCGCTACAGAGAGCAGAGGTTGAAGACTGGGGTGAAGCAGGACAGTTACAGAGAGCACAGGTTAGATACTTGGATGCAGAAGACATGTTGCAGATAGCAGAGGTTGGACACTGGGGTGCAGAAGTACTGTAGCTGCGAAAGGAGGTTGGAGACTGGTGTGCAGAAGGACTGTTACAGAGTTCAGATGTTGGAAACTGTGGTGCACAAGGATCGTTGCAGAGAACAGAGGTTGGAGACTGAGGTTCAGAAGGATCATTGCAGAGAGAAGAGGTTGGAGACTGGGATGCAGAAGGCCTTTTACAGAGAGCAGAGGTTGGAGACTGGGGTGCAGAAGGATTGTTACAGAAAGCACATTTTGGAGACTGGGGTGCAGAAGGATCGTTGCAGAGAGCAGAGATTTCAGACTGAGGCTTAGGAGGACTGTTACAGAAAGCAGAGGTTGGAATCTGAGGTGCAGAAAGACTGTTACAGAAAGCAGAGGTTGGCAATTGGTGTGCAGAAGGACAGTTATAGAGACAAGAGGTTGGACACTGTGGTACAGAAGTACTGTTAGAGAGAGAAGAGTTTGGAGACTTTGGTGCAGAAGGACCGTTATAGAGAGAAGATGTTGGAGACTAGGGTGCAGAAGGACTGTTACAGAGAGCAGACGTTGGAGACTGAGGTGCAGAAGGATTGTTACAGAGAGCAGAGGTTCGAGATTGGGGTGCAGAAGAACTGTTATAGAGAGCAAAGGTTGGAGACTGGGGTGCAGAAGGACTGTTACAGAGAGCAGAGTTTGGAGACTGAGGTGCAGAAAGACTGTTAAAGAGAGCCGAGGTTAGAGACTGAGGTGAAGAAAGATTGGCACAGATAGGAGAGGTTGGATCCTGGGGTGCAGGATGACTGTTACAGAGAGCAGAGTTTGGATACTGGGGTGCGGAAGGATCTTTCAGAGAACAGTGTTTGGAGACTGAGGTGCAGAAGGACTATTGCAGAGAGCAGAGGTTTGAGACTGAGGTGCAGAATGATCGTTTCAGAGAGAAGGGCTTGGAGACTGGGGTGAAGAAGGCGTGTTACAGAGAGCAGAGTTTAGAGACTGGGGTGCTGAAGGCCTGTTACAGAGAGCAGAGGTTGGAGACTGGGGTGCAGAAGGCCTGTTACAGATATCACAGTTTGGAGACTGGTGTGCAGAATGATATTTTAGAGAGCAGAGTTTGGATACTGAGGTGCAGAAGGACTTTAAAGAGAGCAGATGTTGGAGACTGGGTTGCAGAATGATTTTTCCAGAGAGCAGAGTTATCAGACTGAAGTGCAGAAGGACTGTTGCGGATAGCAGATTTTCGAGAGTGGGGTGCAGAAGGACTCTTTCAGAGAGCAGAACTTGGAGACTGGGGTTAAGAAGTTTTCTTGCAGGGAGCAGAGTTTGGAGACTGGGGTGCAGAAGGCCTGTTACAGATATCTTAGTTTGGAGACTGGTTTGCAGAAGGATATTATAGAGAGCAGAGTTTGGAGACTGAGGTGTAGAAGGACTGTTACAGAGAGCACAGGTTGGAGACTGGGGTGCAGAAGGACTGTTACAGAGAGCAGAGGTTAAAGACTGGGGTGCAGAATGATTGTTGCAGAGAGCAGACTTTTCAGACTGAGGTGCAGAAGGACTGTTGCAGAGAGCAGATGTTCAAGACTGGTTTGCAGAAAGAGTGTTTCAGAGAGCAGAACTTGGAGACTGGGGTAGAGAAGGATTGTTTCAGGGAGCAGAGGTTGTAGACTGGGGTGCATAAGGACTGTTATAGAGAGCAGAATTTTTAGACTGGGGTGCAGAAGGCCTGGTACAGAGAGCAGAGCTTTGACACTGTGGTGCAGAATGATTGCTGATAGCTGATGAGCCTCCTTCTGGACACCTTCTCTTCAGCACAGTCCATCAGGCCCTGTCTCCCCACCCTTCTCTCTTTTGGCTTTTTTAGCACCTGTGACTTCCACAGTCACTCTAAGCCATGACTCCCAGGCTTAACTCCTGGGAACCTATCCCGCTGCCTCCTGGAATCTTCTTGGGGAGACCCCACAGGTACCCAGACTGGAGGCCCAACCTCCTTTCCTCATTTTCTCTCCCCAGACACGCTCCTTCTCATTTTTTATATGTTTTAATGAGTGATCCCACTGACCAGGTGCCCTCTTGTGTCCTCGTTACCAGGATTTTTAAGTGCTCCACATAGGGCTCCTCTTCAGAGCTTTTCCCCAAGCTCCAAATGTCACATCTTCAGCTACCAGATATTTCCTCTTAATCTTGTTTTGGCACCGTATTACTCTCCCAGACTACATGAAGGGATTCTAACCAAAGCACATAGACTGTAGAGACTACTATGGCTTAGAAATAAAGTATCCCCCCACCAAAAGCTCAGGGTCAGCCACAGTAGCAGTGTTCAGAGGTAAAATGATTAGACTGTGAGACTTGTGACCTAATCTGTGGATCCATCCATTTTGTGGGTTAATTATCTGAAAGGCCCACTATACTGATAGGAGTGTGGGCAGGTGGAGTGTGGCCGGGGACATGCCCTGTTGAATCACATCTTGTCCCCTGCGAACTGTCTCCTCCTGTCCCCTCTCCCGCCCCAACATTCTGGCTGCCATGAGCTAGAGACGCTTCCCCCCTTGTTTTCTTCCACCTCGGCGTCCCACCTCATCTCAGGCAGGAAGCAATGGGTCAGCTGGCCCCAGACCAAACCTCCAAGCCAGGAGGCCAGAGTGAATCTCCCCCTCCGGGTTGTTCTGGTCAGGCCTGTGGTAACTGTGGCAAAGGTGGACTGACCCAGGGAGTAGATGTTATGAGTGGATTGAACCCACAACCATTTCCTAAATCCACAGATTCTGTCTTTTTCATAGCTCAAGCCATTTCCTTCTGGATGGCCTGTTTGCAGCCTGCCCTCACCTAGAATGTGGTCTACTAGTGATTATTGAGATTCTCCAGCCGTCCTGGTCCTGCCAATTTGCACACCACAGCTAGCTCCTAGGCAGCCAGACCCATGGACTTCCTGCTGCCCACTGAGGAGAGAAGAGAGATTTTCTGAGAACCCTGTTAGAAGTCCACTATTATTTTTTTTAAAGACCACACTCAGAGGGCATGTTTTAGGCAGTCCTTCACATGCGTCTTTGAGAAATCAGACTCACAATGATTTTTGTGATTCTCTCCCAGGCTCCAATAACCACCGCTCTACTCCCTACTTCTCTGAGATTAACATTTTAGCTTCCACAAAGAAGTGAAAAACTGCTATTTCTCTTTATGTGTCTGGCTTATTTCACTTAATATAATTTCTCCCTTGAGCTAGTTTTAAATAGAAACTGCACAACAAATCCTTTTATGCCAGATTTAAATTTTATTCTGAAAAGATAGTTCAAAATGGTCACCTATGTTTATTATTAAGAGTGGTGAATAAAGCTTCTGATTTCCTCACTCCCTTAACAAAACATCATTATCATTCCTTTTATTGTGACAACCCTGGAATGTGTGAAGTGCTTCATCAAATGTGCTTTAGCTTTGCCTTTCCCTGATGGCTAATCATTCTAAGATCTTTTAGGAGTACTGTTAATGTGTCTCTCCTAAGCATGAGGAAAACCCCATTGTATTATGGGAAATTTTAAGTTTTAGAGACTTACCTCTTTATCTAATACTTTTATTTATTTATTTTTTGTGCAGTAATATACTACAAGACTTTCAAGCTTGTTGTCTTTTCTCCATCTGTTCCTGAAAGAGCTGTTTGATGACCTTTTTTTTTCCCTACTTTTGAACTCCATAGCAAACAATTTCTTTACCAGGTCATGAGCATCAGCAGGATCATAAAATTAAGGGGCACGAAGTCATATAGTGTTTGGTAAGGGATCAGCCTTAGCAGGAGTGGATCAGCTGAAGATAGTGGGGATGCTTTTAATATTGTGGCTTCTGATATCTGTCCATCTGGCAAACTATGTAACATGAAGGAAAAACTTCATATGCCATGCGAAATCCATCCCAATAAGTGTACACCCACCCTGACCCCTTCTCTCCCTAGTGAGAAGGGAGGCAGTCTTGAGGTTTCAGCCACCCACAACTTCTTAGCAGAAATCTCACTCTGAACTTCGCTCACCCACATCCCAGAAGAGAGAGGACGCTGATCTTCTCGCTGCATGCTGGGAACAGGTGATTGCCAAGACATTAATGAATCCAACAGCGAAATAACTACTCTCCATTTTTGCAGTTGAACTCAAGCCATTGCCTTTGAGTTGTGTTTGCACACTGAGGAGTCCCAGAGCAGCTGAAGAGGAAAGGCTCAATGCATATTCCCAACAGGTCATCCCCAGACCTCTATAAATGTCCATCACAGAAAAATGCATTGTGAGAAATCAGAGGATTTTGACTCTTTCATGAGGCTATGGATATGCAACAGGCAACTTTCAGAATAACAGGTCCGTTTTGTGGTGAATGGAGACCAACAGCCAGTTTTACCAAGAGCTTTCTTTGCAGCCCAGGTGCTAGTATGGAGATCAGCAAGGGCCACACCAAAACCAGAAATCTACGCCTCTCTGTGAGAGTTGCTGGTAAGAAGTTTATTTACCATCACAATTTTCAAAAACACTATCCCAGAATCAGGATATACCTACACCTTATAAACATATTACAGAATATTGTACATATTTTCATTACCATTTTGATGGCATTTATGTAATGACCTATCATAGCACCTTTTCTATGTGTGTCTAAGTTTCCACAATACTACTTGTATTGCCAGAGTAGAAATAACTTCAGTGGTCATAACAAAACCTGAGGGATCTAGCATGATGCCTCCAGTACTGGAAGAAAACCCAAAACATAACCAGAAACCCTGGGATTCCTAAATTCCTTAAGTGAGATGATGTGTGTGGAAAATTACTTATGGTAAACAATAGATAATGCTAAGAGGGGGTGGAGAAACAACACAGACACCAAAGTGAAGGTGTTGATTCCAATCTTTACTTTTGAAGTTGATCATATATACTTTTAATTTTGGCAGGCTTACATTACTTTGTGGTTACAAAAGAGGAATCATTATTCAAACAAAACAAAATATTACGTAGCTACAATTAGAATAGAAGAATGTATCTTGGCTTATGCATAAGCAAGCATTTGTACTTTCAGTTTGAGTTTTGCTTTGAGCTGTTTCTGCTTAGTTAACTTTTAATAATAATTACAAATGTCCCAAATTATTTATTTATTTTTTTATTGATTGTTCAAAACATTACAGAGCTCAAGACATATCATCTTTCATACATTCGACTCAATTGGGTTTTGAACTCCCCAAATACATAATACAGACTCACTTCTGTTACATACTCACATTTTTACATAATGGCATATTAGTGACTGTTGTATTCTGCTACCTTTCCTATCCCCTACTATGCCCCCTCCCCTCCCCTCCCCTCCCATCTTCCCTCTCTACCTCCTCTGCTGTTGTTCAATTCTCTCCCCCTTTTTTTCCCCCCACCCTCTTGCCCCTCATAACCTCTTATAATTTTGTGTATCACTGAAGGTCTCCTACCATTTCCATATGTTTTCCCTTCTCTCTTCCTTTCTCTCCCCCCATTCGTCTTAGTTTACTGTTAGTCTTTTATTGACCTATACCTTGACTATTCTTTCTTGACTTACTGACTGGAACAGGTGCCATGGTTACGGCAAGTAGTTGATTTGTTATTACTTGTAATCAAACAAAAGTAAGAGCACAAACCATTGTGCATAGGAACAAGAACAAGTTGCCCAGTACTAACCACTAATTTATCTTCTTTACATTAATTTTCCTTCTCTAGATTTTAATTTAATTTCTCAAAAAATTCCTTGACAGGAATACAGGGAGTTTTTCTTTAGACATTTACAATTTACACTCCACAGCTGAATCATTGCATTTAGAGCAAACAGATCTATGCTTTAGAAGTAGTTGCATTAATTGGGAAAGTCATGATTTTTCCTTTATACTTAATGGTCATATGAGAAATCAAAACTATACTTATTAAAGGAATACAAAAACAAATCAGCCCATTCCCAGAAACATACTGCGCTCCTCCAGAGGATGGACGCCTTGCACCGTCCACCTCAGTAGGGCCTTGCTATTGCCTGAGACAGGGGAGGGGCGCAGCAGGACAGGGATCAGATCTTATCCTCTTTGGGTTTCTTAGTAGATCTGGCTTAGGACTAAATTAGACCCTGTATAGGAACAAAATTGGTTTGAATTGAAACTAACCACTACCAAGAAAAGAAATTTTAAAATCCTAAATGAAAAAGAGAATTTTTTATTTTGAAGAATTTTATAACTAGAAGGCTCTGACATATCATAAGAGGTAATGATTTGTCTTCCCTTTCCCCTTTATGCTAGAAGAAGCACAGGGGAAATAAAAAGAACTGAAAGAGCTGGCACAGTGGTGCACGCCTCTAACCCAGCAGCTCAGAAGGTGAGGCAGGAGGATAGTTAGTTCAAAGACAGCCTCAGCAAAAACAAGACACCAAGAAACTCAGTGAGACCCTGTCTCTAAATAAAATATAAAATAGGGCTGGGGATGTGGCTCAGTGGTCAAGCCACTTAGTTCAATCTCCGGTAACTGCCCCCCTACACTCCGGCCCCACAAAAAAAACAGAACTGAAAGAGATGTTAAATGCTGAATTGAGTGCTGAATCTTCAAGACAGGAGGGAGGCTTTTTCCTGGTGATTTTGTTATGATTTTAAACCTACCAGTTAGGGGTAAGGGCATCCCTGCATGTTAGGTGAAAGAGCCCAGCCTCCCCCAAAGTGTGTCCTTGGACCAGCATCACTGGGAACACTTGGAACTCACTGACTGAGGCCAACTGTTTTGCACAATGACCTCTGATATTTCCCTCAGCTCCAAGAACCCACACCACATGGAAGGATATAAGGACAACTCTGGGCCAGGCCAGATAGCTCATAGATTTCACAGTAATAAATTCACATTGCCACAAGCACCTGAAATCATTCAGATATTTTTCTGAATAAATTGACCTTATACTGTGTGTGTGTGTGTGTGTGTGTGTGTGTGTGTGTGTGTGTGTTTTAAGCAATTTACTGGGCAACATGAAAATTGGATTTAAAATTTTAAATCATTGCTTGTGCTATTGAGATCAAATAGGAATCATTGTTTCCCTGATGTGCATAAGGGTTTTCATGATCACACCATTCTTCCTCGTTTTTCTCATGCCCATTTTTTTTTTGGTTTGAGGAAATTAATTCCTAAAGCTGGTCAGCAAAACATTTCATTTATTGCCAAAGGAAAAAAAAAGTTCTTCTTTTAAGACTCTAGACTTATTTATTTTATTTTGTTTATATTTAGATTTTAAAATTACTTGTGCTTAACTGAAGCACCGATATTCTATTGAAATTTAAATACTTTAAGCTTCTTAAAGCCTTGAGATTTGGAATTTTAATGAAAGCTGCATTGGCCTATTAATCATGTGCAATGAATTATTAGAAACAAAGACAAGAATGTCTGGGCACTGAAGATAATAAGACAGTTTAGTAATATATGGTATTATCATCAGGTAACAAAGTATCACTACAAATAATAGTTATTACATGATAAATTTTCTGAGTCAATTTTGTTTTTTGTTTTTTAAATCATAATTGTTAATACATATTAAATGTACAAATTAATGTACATTATGCAAATTAAAGGGATTCATTGATGTTTCACTACTTGCATTAATATATTGTGCATTAATTTCAATTCTTTTTTTCTGTAAAATGGGGATATCATAGGTTGTTGTGTTAACCAAATAAGTTAATGCATGTAAAAGTCTTATAGGCATTTAATAAGTGTTAGGTATTTTTATCAAATGTGTGTCTCTATTCGTTACTCAATTTGAAAAATCCTGATTGGATTCAGGTATGAAAAAATTTATCTTTTCAAAAAAATTCACTGAGTTTTGATAGAATGGATTATCCGAAATTCAATCTAATTTTTACAGAAAACATGCCAATTTTAAACTACATTAAACAAGGTTTTTAAAGTCAGGCATTTATGTGTATTGAAGCAATCTAAGAAGACTCACACTCAAATTATTTTTCTATGAAATATGCCCTAGATAATTATGATGATTATGGTTATTATTATTGAAGAGCAGAGGGTTTACTATTAAGTTGATCTAATTCCTATGCTGCATTATATAAATTCTGAGGAGCAAGTACATATTGTGTCACAACGTGTCATTCATGAGTTATGATTGTTAATAATGGATTCTAATGGTGACCATGATGATGATTCAATCTAATGCCCTAAATTAATAAAGTGCATAGAGGATAAGGAAAATTGTTTGGGTATCATCCTTCACCCTACCCCACACCCGTGACCTACAAGAAATTAGCCAGTAAAACCAAGGAAAAACTTATATGTAGATAAAATTATATAAAAATAAATTGGGAGATTTTTTTAATGCCCCATGAAATTGTCCCTCCTAAACTGACCTTTATATTTAAGAACTTTACAATAGCAGTATGCACAACTTCAGAGATTGTATTTTTAAATCCCTGAACATTTACGTTTATTTTTCTTTTTTACACATCCACAGACCATGTACCAATTTCCCATAGTAAAATCTGCTGGAACTTCCTTCTATGTGAAATTTTATTTCTTTTTCTGAAAATATCTAGATATCTACCTATAAAAGAGATTGTCATATTGATCTTTTTGATACGGGGAGTTAAAAGAAAGTACATGTCACTGATTTCTAAATGACTTGAAGTTCATCCAGGTAGTTGATAGAGAAAACAGAGAAAGTAAGAAATGTCAAGTACGTGTAGATTCCAGCTCCATTTCAAAGATGATTTATTGTAAATCAATGCTAATAAGGTAACCTCTTGTTTAGAAAAATTATTTAGAGAAAGCGATACCTACAACTAACCTAGATAGTGTGGTGTTTTTAGTCATTTCTGGATAAACTTTTACTACAATTTTTGTAAACACCAAGTATCACAAGAATGCCTACTTTCTCTATTTCCTTCTCTACTTTCTCTATTCTCCTGGGGGATTTCATATTCACCCTTTGCTGTAACAGTTGCCTTCAAGACAATGACTCCCAAATCCACACCTGTAGTTCTAGGCTGTCTGTGAAGGGCATTTCCACGTGATTATCCCACAGATAACTCACATTCAACATTACTAAAATCAAATCCACCAAAGCCTCCTCTACATCTGCTATTCCTCACATGTTCCTGTTTTCCTGAGTGATCCCACCAGCTAGCCAGCCTGCCCAAACTGATTTGTTGTCTTTACCTTGTCCTCTTCAACTAGGACTTTAAAGTTCTCCATATCCTTCTCCATGAGGGCTTCAGAGATTTTCTCCCACATTCAACACAGCAGGTCTTCAGATACAGACCACTTCATTTTGATCTTGTATTAGCACTCAGATCACTCTTTTGAACTAAACAGGTGTGTCTAATACTTGGGGAACCAGGTTTCACAGTTATCGACCCCTGCTCCTTGGACTCACACGCACAATTCCATGAGTGGGTCTATCTGCGTGTTCTAGACCTAGAGATCTAATGATTTTCTAAAACCCAGTCTATCTACCTCCAGATGTTCCTGTTTTCAATCTGCACTCACCTGAAAGAGACTTATGGTCCCCTATTGTTGATACTCTGCAATCATTGATGTCCATGCTCATACCCAAGCCTGGCTTCCAGAGACACACCTGGGCTCTCTCACCCATGGCACGGTGGGGAGTGGGCCGTTTTCAGAGGTTTCTATTGCCAAGTACCTTGCTTAGAAATCAGGTCTGACACAGCTTCACAGAGCCTAGTCCCGGCCCCATAGGCTGATACCCTGCCACCTCCCCTGAAGTAGCAGGCTCCTCAGAATGACCCAGGGCTTGGCAGAATCCACTGGTACTATCCCACCAGCCCCTTGAAGCCTAGCTGGAGTCTTCATAGAAACAAGGTACATCTCTATGGAAATGGGCTCCCTCCTCCCGCCCCAGTGTGATGCAACTCTCAGGGAAGCTCAATAGTGAGGGTCTTTCCATTTATAGCAATCAGGATAACCAAGTGTTCTGAGCTTGCTGAGCCTTAGATTGCAGATTCCTGCTATATTCCTTGAGATTTCTGCAATCAATGTTGCCTGAGATGCCAACTTTCCATCTCACTAACTATAAGACAGTGTTCTAAGTCAAGACCAATCCCACAACCAAGAACACACACACACACACACACACCCACACACACATGCACACGCCCATCCATCATGATGAGCAAGGCTTTGTATTTGTGATACAGACTGAATGCACCCACCAAGCACATTCACTGCTTCAAAGAGATCGTGATCAGGAAACAACTGATGTCACTTGTAAAATGTGATATGTCCTGGACTATCACTGTGGTAAAAAAGAAGTAGAGAAATGCAAAGAATGGGAGAAAATACTTAACCTCTTATAGACCTAAGAGGTTAAGTATTTTCAATACTTAATAAAAATATTGAGATGTGGTTCCAAACATTCCTGAGTTAAAAATCATCTTGAAAAAATGCTTTCACTTCTATTTATAAATTTACTTACTTACTTACTTACTTACTTACTGCAGTAATGGGGATTGAACCCAGTGGCACTCTACTATTAACCTATATCCCCAGACCTCTCAATTATTTGGGGCAGGGGGCCTCGCAGAGTTTCAAATTTATGATCCTCCTGCCTTCATCTCCCAAGTACCTGGGATTACAGGCAGGTACCACTCTTCCCCATTAATTACTTCTTTTTAAAATAAGGCTATTTTTAAAAATTGAACTATAATTTGTACTCAAAGAATGCACAGATCTAAAGTGTACAGGTTTATTATATTTTACATATATATGAACTACCAAAAATCAGGATATAAATCATTTCCATCACTTTAGAAAATTCCTTTATGCTTCAACTGATATCACCCCTGAGCTCAAAAAAAAAAAAAAAGACCACCATTATTACTTGACCATTAGAGCTGTTTTGCTAATTTTTGAACTTTATTTAAAGGAAACATACAGTGTATATTTTGTATCTGGCTTCTTTCCCCCAGATAATTTTTTTTAGATTTGTCAATGTTATTAATGTTCCAGTATTTGTGTTTCTAAATTAACTGAATTATTCCACTGCATGATAAACCGTGATTTGTCTTCCGTCCTTCGGCTGAAGGCATAATATTTGTTTGAGTTATCATGAATTTTTACACAAGAATTTTTGTGAATTGTGCATTAATTTCGTTGGAAATATGCTAGGAATGGGATTGTTTTTATTAGAATAACTACATATTTAACTAAATTAGAAATTACTAAATATTTTTGAAAAGTATGTGTATAGTCTTCAAATTTCACCTTGAGTATCTATCTAAATAGCTAAAAAGCATGTTGTTTTCATCAATATAATAACCAAAAAGAGCAATAGAAAATGCAAATTAATGACTTTCCTTGACTTTATTAGGGATGAAGAGTATAAGACAAACAACTAACCAATGTCTGGGGAGAGATAAGCAACCAAAATAATCCAGGCATTTTTTTAACTATGGGAGAACCCACTAGATACATAGGAGTTCATTTATAAAAAAAATCTCAAATAAAAAAAAGTTAATAGATTGGTAAAGACTAAGTATAGACTGGTTTAAGAGCATAAATACCCAGAGGGCTATAGATACAAGATGTTTGTATTTTTTTCTTTATCTCCATGGATTCCACCAAATGCTCCCAGGAAGATAGGGAAGTATTCTGAGAAAGTGTCTTTAACGGTATCATTTCTTGGATAGGTGGAGGGACAAAGAGCAGCAACAGCAGCCAAAACTCTTCACAGACCCATTTCCTGATTTTTTGCATAGAACAAAAGCTGTAATCTTCAGGGGCAAGAGTAACAGAAACTGTTACATTAGGACACTCAACGGAAAACCTTTGCAGCTATGGAAAGGAACAGGCCGAAATGTCTAAAGTTGGGAGGAATAAGAACTAGGCTCAGCCATATTGCTAGAAAGTGGGTCACTGTGAAGGACATATCCCTGTGAATGAGTTTACAGTACCTAAGGCAGGGCTTCCTGGAAACATCAGAAATCCCTTCTCTGTTTCCCACTAGTCCACTAACATGCATTGTCTGAAAATAACAGTAGAATACAGCTGAGAATTCTTCAAGAAATAGATTATCTCTGGAGAACACCGAAAATAGAATGCACAAAAGCAAGCAGAAAACAATATTAATAAACTGAATTCAGCCATATAGAATAAGGATAACATTACAGTCAATTGAGATCAATCCCAGAATGCAAGGCTGGTTCAATATTCAAAAATTCAATCAACCGAATTTCCATAGTAACAGACTAAATAAGAAAAAATATATATCATTTCAATAGATGCAGAGAAAATAAGAAAATTAAATATCTATTTATGATAAAAATATAACTAAATGAAACTAGGGGCAAAGTCCAGTGGTAGAGTGCATGCTTAGTATGCATAAGGCTCTTAATTCAAAACCCAGCACTCATACACCAAAAAAAGAGCTACTAGTAAAAAATGCATAGACATTTTTTAACTTGATAAAAGGCATTGAGTAAATGTAATGTGCCAGACACATAGCTTATATTATCTCAAAACTTTTTTCAGCAGTTGTGAAATAGACATCATTAATATCCTAAGCAAGGAACAAACTGAGGAATAGAGATGAGCTGACTTTTTTACAAACAACATCAAAACAACAGATGGATTTCAATCCACATCTATCTGGACCAAGAACCTACTGTTTTACTATAATATTTTTTTATTTAAGATTGAAAAAGAAACAGAAATTTTAGTTCAAAACAATGGATCACGGATTAGCATGGGTAACATGATAGAAAATCAGAAATTGTATCAATCATGTTTTTTTCAGGAAATGTAATGTTCGGTGAGGTAAATCTTATAATACAAAAGAAGAAAAATACCTAAGTATATATCATTTGTCAAAATTTCTTGTATCTTATAAAACTTAAAAAAATAAAAGTTTCTACTGAAAAAAATAGATCAATGTATTTAAAAGTAGGTGACTTATAATTTTACCTTTAAGTAATAATCAGAGATGATCACAGATACATATGTATGAAAGCTTCTATTCCAATATTTATGATAGTAAATGGAATGGAAGGTTTCTATGTTCAATAAAAAGGGAGATATTAACTTAATTTAATGTTAGGAAAGTAAGATTACAAGGCAAACAACTAAATAGAGTACAACAATATTGGGAAATTTTGCTTTGGGTATTTTAAAGATAGATAGAGGTAGAATGGTATGAATGCAAAAAGAGCTTTGATTTTGTGACCTGTTCTATTCTTCTGAATAACTTTCTGCATTTTCTTCATTTTTCCACAATGAAAACTTATTACTTGAAATAACAGACATACAAAAAAGAATTCATCACAGTGAAGCCCAGTGTTAGGAGGTAGATACTGCAGATTCAATGACACACAGGGGTTGATAGCTGGTTGTGCATTTTGACCCAGTCTCCATTTATTATTACAAAAGACTACCTATGCAAAAGTCTGTGAGAAGTTATGCTCTCTCTAAGTCACTGCTGTACGTCTCTTTCCAGAGTCCAGGCATCTCTGTATACAATATTATTTACCATGTTGCTGCAGATTAACAAGCCTGTTTGAGGTGCTCTCAGTCCATTCTCCTCATGGTCTCTTTTTCTCTGATTTGCAGCTATGATACCATTGGAAATGAGCCATCAATCATTTGTCACTGAATTCATCTTCTTGAAATTTTCCAACCACTCCAACCTACAGAGCTGGTTCTTTCTGCTCTTTCTGGTCATTTACCTGACCACTCTCCTGGGGAACATGCTCATAATAGTAGCCACCAGGGTCAGTCCTGTTCTCCACACTCCAATGTACTTTTTCCTCAGCAATTTGAGCTTCTTGGACATCTGCTAAACATCCACCACCCTCGCAGTACTGCTGGTGAACTTCTTCTGGGAGAAGAAGGCCATTTCTTATGAGGGCTGCCTTTCCCAGATCTTCTTCTTGGTGACAAGTGCTGGCACAGAAGGCTTCTTACTGGCTGTGTGGCCAATATGACTGCTGTGTGGCCACGTGCCATCCTCCAGTGTACCCAGTCATCATGAGTGTGAAGGTCTGTGTTGGCCAAGTGACTGGGTCCTGGCTGTGTGGGCTGGTGAATTTGGTCACACACAGGGTGCTGGCCGTCACACTCACACTGTGTGGGCCCCTCCAGTTCAGCCACTTTCTCTGTAAAACCCCATTGCTCCTGAAGCTCTCCTTCTCAGACACCTCTGTCAACGAGTCTGCGCTTCACATTGTCAGTGCCACCATGGGCCTGAGCCCCTGCCTCTTCAATGCAGGCTCCTATGCACTCATCATGGCGGCCATCTTCGGGATTCCCTCTGCCCAGGGCAGAAGGAAGGCCTTCTCAGCCTTTGCGTCTCCCCTCACTGTCATGGTGGTCTTCTATGGAACAGCCAACTTCCACTATGACAGGTCCAGAGAAGGCTGGACATGGACACCCTGGTCTCTGTGCTCTTCTGTGTGGTGAGCCCCCTGTTTAGCCTCGTCATTCACAGCCTGAGAAGCAAGGAGGTCCAGAGTGCCCTGAGGAAGCTGGCTGGAGGGTTTGCATCCCTTTGCACAATCAAAGTCTAGACCAATCTTCAAACTGTGGGTGTTCAGCACATTCTCTGTCCTTCTTGGTTCTCCCCACACCAGAGAGACAGAAAGTACGAGAACCTCGTTTCCCACACTCTGCTGCTTGCAGGCCTCCGTTTTAGAAGGTTCTGTCAAGATCAGCCAAACACTAGGCAGAGAGGAAGAAATCAAAGGAAGAAAGCGGGTTTTTTTTGGATCCCATAGCAGCAGCAGCAAACCAGCCCTATAGAGGCAGGAACTAATCTCCTTGGTGCCAGAAGTTGTGTGTGCAGGCTCCTAGACAGCTGTTCCTGAATGTGGGTCACAGTAGTGTGGAATGAGCGTCTCTTTCCAGGGAAGCTAGGGTTTTCATATATAAGGTGGTGACACCTGCCCTATTTTTTTTCTTCCAGATCTCCCAACCATTTCATAACTTTTTTCTGTGTCAACTTCCTCTACCCTAAGACATCAAGAGTCGTTCTTCATCTCTACCTGACCACGGTGGCACTGACCACAATAGTGGTTTACATCAGAGATGGTTCTAGATAACAGATCTGAGGAGGTAGGTTGGATGTCTTACCTGAGGGAATTGAATATGTTGATGATGTCACAGCCCATGGAAAAGGAGACCTGATAATTCATGGTGTGCAATGACCCAACAGAGACTTTAAGTTATCGTGTCCTGAAATCAAATGTCTATGAAAAACTGAGCTTTGGAATAACACCATCGACCTTCAGGGTGGGAATGAACATTACAACATGACTACAGACTGCTGTTACTGACTGGAGTGGGAGACTTACAGAAAGAAAATGATAGGTTCAATCATTATATTCCTCCTTCAAGCCAGGTTCAGATCATGAGAAATATTTTCTCTCTGGAAACTGATAAAGGTTAATATCAGAATAAAACATCCAATTCTCCAAATTGCAGAAGTACAACGAAAATTATAAATCCACAATTTCTCCAGGTCTCTCTTATGTAAATTAGGACTTTAATGGGACAATGATTGAGACCCTGTTAATTAGAATGGCAAAATACCAGTGGAATTAGACAAATCTCAGAGCCTTGAACCCTGAAATCTCCATTAACCCTCTTTGCTGTCAGAAGCAGCCCCTCCTCCCCCGAAGAGACTAGCTTTCCCTAAATTGAAGACCCTATAGTGACTCTACCTGGGCAGTTGTCTTTTTTTTTTAAGAGAGAGTGAGAGAGGAGAGGAGAGGAGAGGAGAGGAGAAGGGGGGGAGAGAGAGAGAGAGAGAGAGAGAGAGAGAGAGAGAGAGAGAGAGAGAAATTTTAACATTTATTTTCTAGTTCTCGGTGGACACAACATCTTTGTTGGTATGTGGTGCTGAGAATCAAACCCAGGCAGTACGCGTGCCAGGCAAGTGCACTACTGCTTGAGCTACATCCCCAGCCCAATTGTCTTTAAGATGCTCATCCATCATCCCACATTGTCACCAGACTCTTAATTGGGGTCTGATCCTAGAACGCCTCAGGTAAGAGTATAAAATATAGCCCAGGAGAGTATAAGGGTCACACCAAAATAAAAGGTAAATATTTTACTGTATTTTGTTAATAGGAGCCTTAAGAATATATAAGAGAATTTGTTTGAGTCTTCTAGACCAAAGAAGTCAAGACATATTGCTGGATCATCTTGAATGCAGTCACAGGGACGTAATCACCAGAAATGTTAGGGCCAAGGAATTTCCTGAGCCATGGGGAGTGGCTATTAGACTCTCTTTGGTTGATGGACTGAAATCTGGACTCAGTGTTTGCTTAAGTTCAGTGACCAATATGATCCTGGAATAATGAAGAGGATGGCGATCAGAAATAAATAAGGTGTTGGATGACGTATTATGTGACCCCTTCCCTGGCCTCACAGCTGGATCTGGAGGAGAGCCTGGAGCACCAGCCTTCTCCAAGGCCTCGTGGACATGCGTTCAGGAGGCAGCACCAGATCCTTGTGAAACCCGCAGCCGCTGTCCTCGGCAGCCTGGGAAGACATTAACAGATGGCATCGTTGAAACGGGCTCCCTGATTTCAGTGAGAATAAGGGGACCCTGAAGTAGAAGAAGACATATGGTGGAGCAGTGATCAGAACATTCGAATCTGTAGAAATTTTTGACAGTGGTAAATGATCGTGGTATTTATAGATGGGAAAAAATGGGCACCCTCCTAGAATAGTGCCTGTCCCATGTAATGTGAAACTCTTCTTTTCACACTTCATTGGTGCATTGTAGTGGTCCATAATGGTTGGATTTGCTGACACATATTTGAACATGCACACAGAATAACCGTGAACTTTGGCCAATATGATTCCAATATTTACCTTTTCCTCACCTCCTCCTCTGGTGCCTTGACTCTACTGATCTTCCTTCAACTTTCATGATGAGACTCCCTTCCCAACTTTCCTTCCTTTTCCTCCTCTAGCTTTAACAGAGGAAAAACATAAGGCCCTTAACTTTCTAAGTTGCTTATTTCCCTTAATGTTCTGAAGATCAATCGATCGTCCAGCAAGACATAATTTCGTCCTTCTTTATGGCTGAATGAAATTCCAGTGTGCATATACCAGATGTTCTTTATCCATTCGTCCACTGATGTCACCTCGGCTGGTTCATTGGCATGTATGTGTCATTATAGTATGATGACTTTGATCCGCTGTGATAAATACCAAGCAGAAGTAGAGCTGGGTCGCAGGGTGGTCCATGGCTACTCCTGAGGAACCTCCATCCCGATTTCCGTGGTGGTTGTGCTGAATTACATGTCCACCAACAGGGTGAGAGTGCTCCTTTCTCTCCAATTCTCTCCTTGTCACACTCATTTCTGTTTATATTTTTGGTGGTTGCCTTTGTCACTGAAGTGAGATGAAATCTCAGGGTAGTCTTGACTTGCAAGTATTTTCATATATTTGTTGGCCACTCACATATTTTCTTCTAAGACGTGTCTGTTTAGTTCATTTAGTTTCCCATTTGGTAACTGGGTTATTTGATAATTGGGCTATTTTATAATTGTGGGTTTGATGTTAAGGTTTTTGAGTTCTTTATTAATATTCTGAATATTCATCCTCTTTTAGAAGAGCCCCTCATAAAGATTTTCTCCTTTTTTGTAGGTTCTCTTTTCATATTCTAATTGTCTCCATTGCTGTGCAGAACCTTCTTAATTTAATGCCAACCTATTATCTAACTTTTGGTGTTATCTCCTGAGCTTTGGCAACCTATTGAGAAAGTCATTGCCTCTGCCTGTAGGTTGGAGTATTGACTTTGTTTTTTCCTAGTAACTGCATAATTTCTGGTCTAGTGGCTGGGTCTTTAATGCATTTTGAGTTGATTTTTTGCAATGTGAGCAATAGTTCAGGTCTCATTTTTCTGCATTTAGACAGGGGTGTAGAAGGACTGTTTCATAGAGTAGATGTTAAAGACTGGAGTACAAAAGAACTGTTGCAGAGAGCAGAAGTTGGAGACTGAGGTGCAGAAAGACCTTTACAGAAAGCAGAGTTTGGAAACTGGGGTGCACAAGGATCGTTGCAGAGAGAAGAGATTTCAGACTGAGGTTCAGAAAGACTGTTGCAGAGAGCAGATGTTGGAGACTGGGGTTCAGAAAGACTTTTGCAGAGAGCAGAGGTTGGAGACAAGGGTGCAAAAGGATGGTTGCAGACAGCAGAGTTTAGAGACTGGGGTGCAGAAAAATCGTTCCAGAGATCCGAGTTTCTACACTGAGGTTAAGAAGGACTGTGGGAGATTACGGAGGTTGGAGACTAAGGTGCAGAAGGACTGTTACAGAGAACAGAGGTAGAAGACTGCGGTGCAGAAGGCCTGTTACAGAGAGCAGAGTTTGGTGAATGGATGCAGAACGACTGTTACAGAGGGCAGAGTTTGGAGACTGGGTTGCAGATGGATCATACAGAGAGCAGAGGTTGGAGACTGAGGTGCAGAAGGACTGGTACAGAGAGTAGATGTTGAAGACTGAGGTGCAGAGTGAACATTGCAGAGAGCAGAGGTGGAGACAGAGGTGCAGAAGGATTGTTACAGAGAGCAGAGGTTGGAGACTGGTGTGCAGAAGGACTGTTGCAGATAGCAGAGTTTGGAGAATGGGGTGAAAAAAGAACTGTTGCAGGGAGCAGGTGTTGGATATTTGTTTGCAGAATGACTGTTGCAGAGAGGAGAATTTGGAGACTGTGGTGCATAAGGAATATTACAGAGAGCAGAGGTTTGAGACTGGGGTTCAGAAGGACTGATACAGAAAGCAGAGGTTGGAGACTGGGGTGCAGAAGGACCGTTGCAGAGAGCAGAGTTCGGAGACTGCAATACACGAGGACTGTTACAGAGAGCAGAGGTTGGAGAATGGTTTATAGAAGAACTGTTTTAGAGTGCAGATGTTGGAGACTGGGGTTCAGAAGAACTGTTGCAGGGAGCAGAGTTTGGAGACTGGGTTGCAGAAGAACTTTCGCAGATGCAGAGGTTGGAGACTGAGGTGCAGAAAGAATGTTACAGAGAGAAAAGTTTTGAGACTGGGGTGCAGAAGGACCGGTACAGAGAGCAGAGGTTGCAGACTGTGGTACAGAAGGACTGTTGCATAGAGCAGGGGTTAGAGAATTGGGTGCAGAAGGACGTTTACAGAGAGCAGAGGTTAGAGAATGGGGTGCAGAAGTAAGGTTGCAGAGTTCAGAGGTTTGAGACAAAGGTACAAAAATACTGTTACAGAGAGCAGAGGTTAGAAACCATGGTTCAGAAAAACTTATATAGAAAACAGAGGTTTGAGACTGGGGTGCAGAAGGACCGTTACAGAGAGCAGAGGTTGGAGACTGTGGTACAGAAAGACTGTTACAGCGAGCAGAGGTATGAGACTTGGGAGTAGAAAGACTGTTGCAGAGAACAGATGTTGGAGACTGGGTTGCAGCAGGACTGTTGAAGAAAGCAGAGGTTTTAGACTGAGTTGGAGAAGGAATGTTACAGAGAGCAGAGTTTGGAAACATGGGTGCAGAAAGACCTTACAGAGAACGGAGGTTGGAGACTGTGGTGCAGAAGGAGTGTTAAGGAGAGGAGATTTTGGAGACTGGGGTGCAGAAAGACAGATGCAGAGAGCAGATGTTGGAGAATGCGGTGCATAAGGATCGTTTCAGAGAGAAGAGGTTGGAGACTCGGGTGCAGAAGGATCCTTGAAGAGAGAAGAAGTTGGAGAGTGAGTTGCAGAAGAATCCTTGAAGAGAGCAGAGGTGGAGACCGGGCTGCAGAAGGATGGTTACAGAGAGAAGAGGTGGGAGACTGCGGTGCAGAAGGACTGTTACAGAGAGCACAGGTTGGAGACTGGCGTGCAGAAGCAATGTTGCAGAAAGCAAAGGTTGGAGACTGGGGTGCAGAAGGACTGTTGCAGAGAGCAGACGTTGGAGACTGAGATGCAGAAGGACTGTTACACAGAGCTGACGTTTGAAACTTGGATGAAGAATTATGATACAGAAAAACAGATGTGTGAGATGGGTGCAGAAAGACCATTACAAAGAGCAGAGGTTGAACACTGGTGTACAGAAGGATTGTTTCAGAGTGCAGAGTTTGGAGACTGGGGTGCATAAGGCCTGCTACAGAGAGCAGAGGTTGGAGACTGGGTTGCAGAAGGACTGTTATAGAGAGCAGACTTTTGAGGCTGGGTTGCAGTAGGATGTTACAGAGAGCAATGGTTGGTGACTGTGGTACAGGACGAATATTACAGAGAGCAGTGATTGGAGACTGAGGTGCAGAAGGATAGTGCAGAGACCAGACGTTTCAGACTGAGGTGCAGAAGGACTGTTACAGAATGCAGAGGTTGTAAATTGGGGTACAGAGAAACCGTTATAGATAGCAGAGGTTGGGGACTGAGGTATATAAAGACTGTAACAGAGAGCAGAGGTTGGAGTATATGGGGCAGAAGGACTGTTACAGAGAGCAGAGTTTGAAGACTGGGGTGCAGAAGAATTGTTAGAGAGAGCAGAGGTTGGAGACTGGGGTGCAGAAGGACTTTTACACAGAGCAGAGGTTGAAGACTGGGGTGTAGAAGGACTGTTGCAGAGAGCAGAGGTTGGAGACTAGGGTGAAGAAAGACTGTTGCAGAGAGCAGAATTTGAAGACAGAGGTTCAGAAGGACTGTTGAGGAGAGGAGACGTTGGAGACTAGGGTGCAGAATGATCGTTGCAGAGAGCAGAGGTTGGAGACTGAAGTGCAAAAAGAGTGTTACAGAGAGCAGAGGTTGGAGACTTGCGTGCAGAACGCCTGTTACGGAGAGCAGAGTGTGGAGAAGGGCTCCAGAAAGACTGCTATAGATCACAGAGTTTAGAGACTGGGTTGAAGAAGGATCTAACAGAGAGCAGATGTGGGGGACCCATGTGCAGAAGGAGTGTTACAGAGAGTAGAGGTTGGAGACTGAGGTGCAAAAGGATCGTAGCAGAGAACAGCGTTTTAAGACTGAGGTGCAGAAGGACTGTTGCAGAGACCACAGGTTGAAGACTTGGGTGCAGAAGGACTGTTGCAGAGAGCAGAGGTTGGAGACTGGGGTGCAGAAGGCTTGTTATAGAGAACAGAATTTAGAGACTGGGGTTCAGAAGGCCTGTTACGGAGAGGATTGTTCAAAGAAGAGGTGCAGAAGGTCTGTTAGAGAGGGCAGAGTTGGGAGACTGGGTTGCAGAATGATCTTACCGAGAGCAGATGTTGAAGACTGAGGTGTAGAATGACGTTGCAGAGAGAAGAGGTTGGAGACTGGGGTGCAGAAGGCCTGTTACAGAGAGCAGAGGTTTAAGACTGGGGTGCAGAAGGACTGTTATAAAGAGCAGAGTTAGGGACTGAGTGGCAGAAGGTTCTTACAAACAGCAGAGTTTGGAGACTGAGGTGGAGAGGACTGTTACAGAGAGCAGTGTGTGGAGACTGGAATTCAGATGGATCATGCCGAGAAAAGAGGTTTCAGACTGAGGTGTAGATCGACTGTTATAGAGAGCAGAGGTTGGAGACTGAGGTGCAGTAGGACTGTATAGGGGAGCAAATTTTGGAGACTGTGTTGCAGAAGGATCTTACATTGAGCAGAGTTTGGAAACTGAAGTGCAGAAGGACTGTTACAGAGAGCAGATGTTGAAGTCTGGGGTGCAGAAGGATTGTTGCAGAAAGCAAAATTTTCAGATTGAGGTGCAGAAGGACTTTTGCAGAGAGCAGATGTTGGAGACTGGGGTGTAGAAGTTTCGTTGCAGAGAGCAGAAGTTGGAGACTGCAGTACAGAAGGACTTTTGCAGAGAGCAGAGGTTGGAGACTAGGGTACCCAAAAACTTTTTCAGAGAGCAGATGTTGGAAACTCTTGTTCAGAAGGACTGTTGCAGGGAGTAGAAGATGGAGAATTGGATGCAGAAAAACTTTTGCAGAGAGGAGAGGTTGGAGACTGAGGTACATAAGGATGGACAAAGAAAGCAGAGGTTGGAGACTGGCTTGCAAAAGGACCTTACAGAGAGCAGATTTTGGAGACTGCGGTACAGAAGGACTGTTACAGAGAGCAGAGTTTGGAGACTGGGGAGCAGAAGGAGTGTTGCAGAATACAGAGATTGGAGACTGTGGTGCAGCAGGACCGTTTCAGAAAGCAGAGTTTGGAGACTGGCGTGGAGAAAGAATATTACAGAGACTAGAGTTTAAAAATTGGGGTCAGAAGGATCTTTCAGAGAGCAGACATTGGAGACTGGGGTTCAGAAGGATCATTGCAGAGAGCAGAGTTTAGACACTGGGGTGCAGAAGGACTGTTGCAGAGAGCAGATGTTGGAGACTGGGGTGCAGAAGGACTGTTTAGAGAGCCGATGTTGGAGACTGGGTTGCAGAAGGACTCTTTCAGAGAGCAGAGGTTGAAGACTGAGGTGGAGAAAGACAGTTACAGAGAACAGAGCTTGGAGACTGGGGTGCAGAAGGACTGTTAAAGAGAGCAGAGGTTTAAGACTGAGGTACAGAAGGATCATTGCAGAGAGCAGAGTTGGAGACTGGGATGCAGAAGCACTGTTACACAGAGCACACGTTTCAGACTGGGGTGCAGAAGAAATTTTGCAGACACCAGAGGTTGTAGACTGGGGTGCATAAGGACTGTTGCAGATAGAAGAGTTTGGATATGAGGTGCAGAAAGACTGGTAAAGAGAGCAGAGGTTGTAGACTGGGGTGCAGAAGAACTGATACAGTAATCAGAGGTTGGAGACTGGGGTGCAGAAGGACCGTTACAGAGAGAAGAGCCTGGAGACTGCGGTACAGAAGGACTGTTACAGAGAGTAGAGTTTGGCGACTGGGGTGCAGGAAGAGTGTTGAAAAGAACAGAGTTTGGAGACTGAGGTGCATAAGGACTGTTTCAGAGAGCAGAGTTTTTAGAAAGGTTGCAGAAGGATGTTACAGAGAGCAGAGGTTGGAGACTGGTGTGCAGAAGGATTGTTATAGAGAACAGACTTTGGAGACTGAGGTGCAGAAGGCCTGTTACGGAGAAGAGAGTTGGAGAAGGCGTGCAGAATGACTGTTACAGAGGGCAGAATTTGGAGACTGGGATGCAGAAGAAACTTACAGAGAGCAGATGTTGAAGAGTGAGGTGCAGAGGGACTGTAACAGAGAGTAGAGGTTGGAGACTGAGGCACAGAAAGATTGTTACAGAGAGCAGAGTTTGGAGACTGGGGTGCAGAAGGACTGTTGCAGGTACCAGAGGTTGGAGATTGGGGTGTAGAAGGACTGTTGTAGAAACCATAAGTTGGAATCTGGGGTGCTGAAGGACTGTTGCTGAGTGGAGATGTAGAAATCTGTGATGGAGAAGGACTCTAACAAAGAGCAGAGGTTTGCAACTGGGGTGCAGAAGGACTGATAAAGAGAGCAGAATTTGGAGACTGGTGTGTAGAAGGACTGATAAAGAGAGCAGAGTTCGGAGACTGGGGTGCAGAAGGCCTGTTACAGAGAGAAGAGTTTAGAGACTGTGCTGCAGTAGGGCTGTTACGGAGAGCAGAGATTGGAGACTGGGGTGCAGAAGGATCATTGGAGACAGCAGAGTTTCCAGACTCAGGTGCAGAAAGACTGTTGCAGAGATGAGCTGTTGGTGACTTGGGTGCAGAAGGACTGTTACAGGGAGGAAATGTTGGAGACTGGGATGCAGAGGGATCTTTGCAGAGAGCAAAGTTTGGACACTGGGGTACAGAAAGATTGTTACACAGAGCAGAGGTTGAAGACTGAGGTGAAGAAGGACTGTTACAGAGAGCAGATATGGGAGACAGGGGTGCAGGACTGATACAGAGCAGAAGTTAGAGACTGAGGTACAGAAGGACTGTTACAGAGAGCAGATGTTGGAGATTGGGGTGCACATAGACTGTTGCAGCGAGCAGAGGTTGGAGACTGGGGTGCAGAGGAATCGTTGCAGAGAGCAGAGGTTGGAGACTGGGGTGCAGAAGGACTGATATAGAAAGCAGAGTTTGGAGACTGGGGTGCAGAAGGTATTTTACAGAGAGCAGAGTTCTGAGAGTGAGATGCAGAAGAACTGTTACAGAGAGCAGATTTGAAGACTGGGTTGCAGAAGGATATTACATAGAGTAGAGGTTGGAGACTGAGGTGTACAAGCACAGTTACAGAGAGTAGACGTTGGAGACTCAGGTGCAGAAGGACCATTGCAGAGATCAGAGGTTGGAGACTGAGGTTCAGAGGATTGTTACTGAGAGCAGAGTTTGGAGACTGGGGTCTATAAGGACTGTAACAGAGAGAAGAGTTTTGAGAGTAAGGTGCAGAGGAACAGTTACACAGAGCACAGTTTGGAGTCTGGGGTGCAGAAGGGCTGATACAGAAAGCAGAGGTTGGAGAACGCAGTATAGAAGGTCTGTTATAAAGAGCAGAGGTTGGAGACTGGGGTGGAGAAGGACTGCTACAGAGAGCAAATTTTGGAGACTGGGGTGCAAAAGGACTGTTGCAGAGAGCAGAGGATGGAGACTGGGTTGCAGAAGTACTGTTGCAGAGAGCAGAGGTTGCAGACTGAGTTCCAGAAGGACTGTTACAGAGAGCATAGTTTGGAGACTGGGGTGCAAAAGAACTGATGTAAAAAGAAGAGGTTGGAGACTGGGGTACTGATAAATCGTTGGGGCGAGCAGAGTATGGAGACTCGGGTGGAGAAGGACTGTTGCAGAGAGTAGAGGTTAGAGACTGGTGTGTAAAAGGACTTTTGCAGGGAACAGACGTTGGAAACTTGAGTGCAGAAGTATCGTTGGTGGGAGCAGAGTATGGAGACTGGGGTGTAGAAGAACTTTTGCAGAGAGCAGAGGTTAGAGACTGGGGTGTAGAAGGACTTCTGCAGGGAACAGACGTTGGAAACTGGGGTGCAGAAGTATCGTTGGTGGGAGCAGAGTATGGAGACTGGGGTGTAGAAGAACTGTTGCAGAGAGCAGAGGTTGGAGACTGGGGTGGAGAATTACTGTAGCAGAGAGCAGATGTTGGAGACTGGGGTTCAAAATGACTGTTGCAGAGAGCAGAAGTTAGAGACTGGGGTGCAGAAGGATCGTTGCAGATAGCAGACGTTGGAGACTGGGGTGCAGATGGACTGTTACAGAGAGCAGAGATTGGAGACTGGGGTGCAGAAGGCCTGTTACAGGGAGCAGAATTTGGAGACTGGGGTGATGAAGGACTGCTACAGAGAGCAGAGATTGGAGACTGGGTTGCAGAAGGATCTTAAAGAGAGCAGAGGATGGAGACTGAGGCGCAGAAGCACTGTTACAGAGAGTAAAGTTTGGAGACTGAGGTGCAGAAGGACCGTTGCAGAGAGCAGAGGTTGGAGACTGAGGTGCATAAGAATTGTTACAGAGATCAGAGATTGGAGACTGGGGTTCAGAAAGATTGTTGCAGAGAGCAGATGTTTTAGACTGGGATGTAAAAGGACTGTTGCAGAGAGTAGAGGTTGGAGATTGGGGTCCAGAATGACTGTAGCAGAGAGCAGAGGTTGGAGACTAAAGTGCTTGACAGTTACACAGAGAAGAGGTATGAGACTGGAGTGCAGAAGGACTTACACAGAAAGCAGAGGTTAAAGACGCGGGTGCAGAAGTACCCTTGCAGAGAGCAGAGGTTTGAGAATGCAGTACAGAAGGACTGTTACAGAGATCAAAGGTTGAAGACTAGGGTGCAGAAAGACTGTTGCGAAGAGCAGAGGTTGCAGACTGAGTTGCAGAAGGACGGTTACAGAGAGCAGAGGTTGGAGACTGTGGTTCAAAACGACTGATACAGAAAGCAGAGGTTGGATACTGGGGTGCATAAGAACTCTTACAGAGAACAGAGGTTGGAGACTGTGGTACAGAAGGACTGTTACAGAGAGCAGAGGTTGGAGACTGGGGTGCAGAAGAACTGAGTAGAGAAAAGACTTTGGAGACTGGGGTGCAGAAGGATAGTTGGGGCGATCAGAGAATGGAGACTGGGGTGTAGAAGGACTGTTTCAGAGAGCAGAGTTGGAGACTGTTGTGTAGAAGGACTGTTTAAGAGAGCAGATGTTGGAGACTTGTGCGCAGAAGAACTGTTGCATAGAGCAGAGTTTGGAGACTGAGGTACAGAAGGACTGTTACAGAGAGCAGAGGTTGGAGACTGGGTTGCAAATGGAGTATTACAGAGAGCGGAGTATTCAGACTGAGGTACAGAAGAAATGTTGCAAAAAGCAGATGTTGGCGACTGGGGTTCAAAAGGACTTTTGAAGCGAGAGGAGGTTTGAGACTGGGGTGCAGAAGGATCGTTGCAGAGAGCAGAGGTTGGAGACTAAGGTGCAGAAGGGTGGTTGCAGAGAGCAGAGGTTCGAGACTGGGGTGCAGAAGGATCGTTACAGAGAGCAGAGTTTGCAGACTGAGGTGCAGAAAGACTTTTACAGAAAGCACAGTTTGGAGACTGAGGTGCAGAAGGACTGTTGCAGAGAGCAGAGGTTAAAGACTGGGGTGCAGAAGACAGTTATAGATAGCAGACGTTGGAGACTGGGTTTCAGAAGGATCTTACAGAGAAAAGAGTTTTGAGACTGCAGGGAAGAAGGACCGTTGCAGAGAGTGGATGTTTGAGACTGGGGTGCATAAGGGTCTTTACAGAGAGCAGAGCTTGGAGACCGGGATGCAGACAGACTCTTACAGAGAGCATATGTTTGATACTGGGGGCAGAAGCAATGTTGCAGAGAGCACAGTTTGGAGACTAGGTTCCAGAAGGACTGTTACAGCGAGCAGGGGTTGGAGACTGGTGTGCAGAGGGATCTTACAGTGATCAGAGGTAGGCGACTGGGGTGTAGAAAGACTGTTGCAGAGAGCAGATGCTGAAGACTGGGGTGCAAAAGGACAGTTGCAGAGAGAAGAGGATGGAGACTGGAGTGCAGAAGGATCCTTGGGGCGAGCAGAGTATGGAGACTGGACTGTACAAAGATTGTTACACAGAGCAGAGTTTTGAGACTAGGGTTTAGAAAGACTTTTTCAGAGAGCAGATGTTGGAGACTTGGGTGAAGAAGAAATGTTGCATAGAGCAGAGAATGGAGACTGAGATTCAGATGACGGTTACAGAAAGCAGAGTTTGAAGACTGGGGTGCAGAAGGACTGTTACAGAGAGCAGTCTTTGGAGACTGTGGTGCAGAAGAATCGTTGCAGAGAGCAGAATTTGGAGACTTGGGTTCAGAAGGATGGTTAGAGAGAGCAGAGGTTGGAGACTGTGGTGCAGAAGGACTTTTACTGAGAGCACAGGTTGGAGACTGGGGTGCAGAAGGACTTTAACAGAGAGCATAGGTTAAAGACTGAGGTGCAGAAAAACTGTTGCAGAGAGCAAACTTAGGAGACTGGGGTGCAGAAGGAGTGTTTCAGAAAGCAGAAGTCTGAGACTGAGGTGCAGAAGGACCGTCACAGAGAGCAGAAGTTGGAGACTGGTACAGAGGAGTGTTATAGAGAGCAGAGGTTGGAGACAGGTGTGCAGAGGGATCTTACAGCGAGCATACGTTGGAGACTGGGGTGTAGAAGGATCGTTGCAGAGAGCAGAGGTTAAAGACTGGAATGAAGAAGGACTGATACAGATAACAGAGGTTGGAGACTGGGGTGCAGAAGGCCTGTTACAGAGAGCAGAATTTGGAGACTGGTGTGCAGAAAAACTGTTACAGAGAGCAGAAGTTTAATACTGGGTTGCACGAGGATGTTAAAGAGAGCAGAGGTTGGAGACTGAGGTGCAGAAGCACTCTTACAGAGAGAAGAGTTTGGAGACTGAGGTGCAGAAGGACCCTTGCAGAGAGCAGAGGTTGGAGATTGGGGTGAGGAATTCCCATTACAGAGAGCAGTGCTTGGAGACTGGGGTACAGAAGGACAGTTACAGAGAGCAGAGTTTAAAAACTGGGTTGCAAAAAGATCTTACGAAGAGCAGAGTTTGGAGACTGAGGAAAAGAAGGACTGTTACAGAGAGCAGAGGTTAGAGACTGAGGTGCAGAAAAACGGTTACATAGACTGAGGTGCAGAGTATTGTTATAGAGAGAAGAGGTTGGAGACTGGGGTGCAGAATGACTGATACAGAAAGCAGAGCTTGGTGACTAGGGTGCAGAAGGACTGTTGCAGAGAGCAAAGTTTGAGACTGAGGTGGAGAAGGACTGTTGCAGAGAGCAGATGTTAGAGACTGTGGTGCAGAATAACTGTTATAGTAAACAGAGGTTGGAGACTCCGGTGCAGAAGGTCCATTGCATATAGCAAAGGTTGGAGACTGGATTTCAGAAGTAACATACAAATAGGAGAGTTTTAACACTGAGGAGCAGAAGGACTGTTGTGGAGAGGAGAGGTTGGAGTCTGAAGTGCAGAAGGACTTTTACAGAGAGCATAGTTTAGAGACCGGGGTGCAGAAGGACTGATACAGAAAGCAGACTTTGGAGACTGAGGTGTAGAAGGACCGTTAAAGAGATAAGAGGTTAGAGACAGCAGTACAGAAGGACGGTTACAGAGAGCAGAGGTTGGAGATTGGTGTGGAAAAAGAATATTGCAGAGAGTAGATTTCAAAGACTGGGGTGCAGGAGGACTGTTGCAGCGAGCAGAGGTTGAAGATTGGGGTGCAGGAGGACTGTTGCAGAGAGCAGAGTTTGTATACTGAGGTGCAGGAGGACCCTTACAGAGAACAGAGGTTGGATACTGTGGTACAGAAGAACTGTTACAGGGAGCAAAGGTTGGAGACTGGGGTGCAGAATAACTGTTGTGGAGAATAGAGTTTGGAGAGTGGGGTGCAGAAGGACCATTGCAGATAGCAGAGGTTGGAGACTGGGTTTCAGAACGATAATACAGAGAGCAGAATTTGGACACTGAGGTGCAGAAGGACTGATGCAGAGAGCAGAGGTTGGAGTCTGAGGTGCAGAAGGACTGTTACAGAGAGCAGAGTTTAGAGACCAGGGTGCAGAAGGACTGAAAGAGAAAGAAGAGTTTGGAGACTGTGGTGCAGAAAGACCATTACAGAGAGCAGAGGTTGGAGACTGAAGTACAGAAGGACATTAACAGAAAGAAGAAGTTGGAGACTGGAGTGGAAAAAGACTGTTGCAGAAAGCAGATTTTTGAGACTGGGGTGAAAAGGACCGTTACAGATTGCAAAACTTGGAGATTGAGGTAGAGAAGGATCTTGCAGAGAGCAAAGGTTGAAGACTGAGGTGCAGAAGGATAGTTACAGAGAGCAGAGTTTGGAGACTGGGATGCAGCAGGACAGTTACAGAGAGCACAAGTTGGAGACTGGGGTTCAGAAGAAATGTTGCAGAGAGCAGAGTTTTGAGACTGGGGTGAAGAAGGACTGTAGCGGAGAGCAGAGGTTGGAGACTGGGGTGCAGAAGGACTATTGCAGAGAGCAGACGTTGGAGACTGGGATGCAAAAGGATCCTTTCAGAGAGCAGTGGATGGAGACTCGGGTGTAGAAAGACTGTTGCAGAGAAAAGAGCTTGGAGACTGGGGTACAGAAGGACTGTTGCAGAGAGCAGAGGTTGGAGACTGGAGTGCAGAAGGACTGTTACAGAGAGCAGATGTTGAAGACTGGGATGAAGAAGGATCGTTGCAAAGAGCAGAGGTTTTAGACTGAGGCTTAGAAGGACGGTTACAGAGAGCAGAGTTTGGAGACTGGTGTGCAGAAGGACCGTTGCACAGAGCAGATGTTGGGGACAGGGGTGCAGAAGGACTGTTACAGAGAGCAGACGTTGAAGACTGAGGTGCAGAAGGATTGTTACAGAGAGCAGAGTTTGAATACTGGGGTGCAGAAGGACCATTACAAAGAGCAAAGTTTGGAGACTGATGTTCAGAAGGACTTTTCCAGAGAGCACAGGTTGGATACTGTGGTGCCGAAGGACTGTTACAGAGAGCAGATGTTGGAGACTGGAATACAAATAGATCTTACAGATAGCAGAGTCTGGAGACTGGGGTGCAGAAGAACTGTTGCAGAGAGCAGAGTTCAGAGACTGAGGTGCAGAAGGATCATTGCAGAGAGAAGAGGTTAGAGACTGGGGTGGAGAACAGATTTTTCAGAAAGCAGAGTTTGGCAATTGCGGAGGAGAAGAACCGTTACAAAGAGAAGAGGTTGGAGACTGCAATACAAAAGAACTGTTACAGGGAGCAGAGGTTGGAGACTGGGTAGAAGAATTATTGCTGCAGATTGCAGACTTGGAGACTGAGGTGCAGAAGGATTGTCACAGAGAGCAGAGGTTGGAGACTGAGTTGCAGAAGGGTTGTTACAAAAAGCAGAGGTTGGAAACTGAGGTGCAGAAGGACTGATACAGAAAGCAGAAATTGGAGACTGGGGTGCAGAAGGACCATTATAGAGAGCAGAGTTTGGAGATTGCAGTACAGAAGGAATGTTACAGAGAGCAGAGGTTGGAGACTGGGGTGGAGAAGGACTGTTTCAGAGAGTAGATGTTGGATACTGGGGTGCAGAAGGTCTGTTACAGAGAGCAGAGTTTGGAGACTGGGGTGCAGAAGGATTGTTACAGATAGCGCAGTTTAGAGATGGGGTGCAGAAGGATAGTTGCAGAGAGCAGAGGTTTCAGACTGAGACTTAGATGGACTGTTACAGAGAGCAGAGTTTTTAATCTGAGGCTCAGAAGGACTGTTCCAGGAAGCACAGGTTGGCAATTCGCGTGTAGAAGAACCATTATAGACAGAAGAGGTTGGAGACTGCGGTACAGAAGGACTGTTACAGAGAGCAGAGTTTTATAGACTGGGGTGCAGAAGGACTCTTACTGAGAGCATAGGTTGGAGTCTGGGGTGCAAAAGAAGTGATACAGAATGCTGACGTTGGAGACTGGGGTGCAGAAGGACCTTTACAGAGAGCAGAGTTTTGAGACTGCTGTAAAGAAGGACTGTTACAGAGAGCAGAGTTAGGATACTGGTGTGCAAAAAGACTGATACAGAGAGCAGAGGTTAGAGAATGGGGTTAAGAAGGCCTGTTACAGAGAGCAGCAGTTGGAGACTGAGGTGCTGAAGGTTCATTACAGAGAGCAGAAGTTGGACACTGAGTTGCAGAAGGACTGTTACAGAGAGGAGCGGTTGGAGATTGGGGTACAGAAGGATTCTTAAAGAGAGCAGAGAAAGGAGACTGGTGTGCAGAAGGACAGTTGCAGAGAGCAGAGGATGGAGACTGAGGTGAAGAAGGATTGTTGCAGAGAGAAGAGTTTGGAAACTGGGTTGCAGAAGGCCTGTTACAGAGTGCAGAGTTTGAAGAGTGGGGTGCAGAAGGTTTGTTACAGAGAACAGAGGTTGGAGACTAAGGTGAAGAAGGATCGTTTCAGAGAGCAGAGGTTGGAGACTGGGGTGCAGAAGGACCATTACAGATTGCAGAACTTGAAGATTGAGGTAGAGAAGGATCTTGCAGAGAGCAGAGGTTGAAGACTGAGGTGCAGAAAGATAGCTACAGAGAGCAGAGTTTGGAGACTGGGATGCAGCAGGACAGTTACAGGGAGCACAATTAGAGACTGGGGTGCAGAAGAAATGTTGCAGAGAGCAGAGTTTTGAGACTGGGGTGAAGAAGGACTGTAGTGGAGAGCAGAGTTTGGAGACTGGGATGCAAAAGGATCCTTGCAGAGAGCAGTGGTTGGAGACTCGGGTGTAGAAAGACTGTTGCAGGGAGAAGAGCTTGGAGACTGGGGTACAGAAGGACTGTTGCAGAGAGCAGAGGTTGGAGACTGAGGTGCAGAAGGACTGATACAGAGAGCAGAGGTTGAAGACTGGGGTGAAGAAGGATCGTTGCAAAGAGCAGAGATTTCAGACTGAGACTTAGAAGGACGGTTACAGAGAGCAGAGTTTGGAAACTGGTGTGCAGAAGGACTGTTGCACAGAGCAGATGTTGGAGACTGGGGTGCAGAAGGACTGTTACAGAGAGCAGATGTTGAAGACTGAGGTGCAGAAGGATTGTTACAGAGAGCAGAGTTTGAATACTGGGGTGCAGAAGGACCATTACAAAGAGCAAAGTTTGGAGACTAATATTCAGAAGGACTTTTCCAGAGAGCTCAGGTTGGATACTGTGGTGCAGAAGGACTGTTACAGAGTGCAGATGTTGGAGACTGTGATGCAAATGGATCTTACAAATAGAAGAGTCTGGAGACTTGGGTGCAGAAGAACTGTTGCAGAGAGCAGAGTTCAGAAACTGAGTTGCAGAAGGATCATTGCAGAGAGAAGAGGTTAGAGACTGGGGTGCAGAAGGGCTTTTTCAGAAAGCAGAGTTTGGCAATTGCGAAGCAGAAGAACCGTTACAAAGAGAAGAGGTTGGAGACTGCAATACAAAAGGACTGTTACAGGGAGCAGAGGTTGGAGACTGGGGAGAAGAAGAATCGCTGCAGATAGCAGATGTTAGAGATTGGGGTGCAGAAGGACTGTCACAGAGAGCAGAGGTTGGAGACTGAGTTGCAGAAGGGTTGTTACAAAAAGCAGAGGGTGGAAACTGAGGTGCAGAAGGATCGTTGCAGAGAGAAAAAGTTGGAGACTGGGGTGCAGAAGGCCTGTTACACAGTGCAGAGATTGGAGACTGGGGTGCAGAAGGCCTGATACAGAGAACAGAGGTTGGAGACTGGGGTTCAGGAGGACAGTTGCAGAGAGCAGAGGATGGAGACTGAGGTGAAGAAGGATTGTTGCAGAGAGAAGAGGTTGGAAACTGGGTTGCAGAAGGCCTGTTACAGAGTGCAGAGTTTGGAGAGTGGGGTACAGAAGGTTTGTTACAGAGAACAGAGGTTGGAGAATAAGGAGAAGAAGAATCTTTTCAGAGAGCAGAGGTTGGAGACTGGGGTGCAGGAGGACCGTTACAGATTGCAGAACTTGGAGATTGAGGTGGAGAAGGATCTTGCAGAGATCAGTGGTGAAGACTGAGATGCAGAAGGATAGCTACAGAGAGCAGAGTTTGGAGTCTGGGGTGCAGCAGGACAGTTACAGAGAGCACAGTTTAGAGATGGGGTGCAGAAGGATCGTTGCAGAGAGCAGAGGAGTCAGACTGAGTCTTAGAAGGACTGTTACAGAGAGCAGAGTTTTGAATCTGAGGCTCAGAAGGACTGTTCCAGGAAGCAGAGGTTGGCAATTTTCGTGTAGAAGAAGCATTATAGAGAGAAGAGGTTGAAGACTGCGGTACAGAAGGACTGTTACAGAGAGCAGAGTTTGGAGACTGGGGTGCAGAAGGACTTTTAAAGAGAGCAGAGTTCGGATACTGGGGTGCAGATGAAGTGCTACAAAGAGCAGAGTTTGGAAACAGGGATGAAAAATGATCTTCCAGAGACCAGAGTCTGGAGACTGGGGTGCAGAAGGACTGTTGCAGAGAGCAGAGGTTGGAATCTGAGGTGCAGAAGGATCGTTGCAGAGAGAAGAGGTTGGAGACTGTCGTGCAGAAAGACTGTTACAGAAAGCAGAGGCTGGTAATTGGAAAGCAGAAGGACCGTTACAAACAGAAGAGGTTGGAGACTGCAATACAAAAGGACTGATACAGAGAGCAGAGGTTGGAGACTGGGTAGAAGAAAGATCCTTTCAGAGAGCAGATGTTAGAGACTAGGGTGCAGAAGGACTGTTACAGAGAACAGTGGTTGGAGACTGAGTTGCAGATAAATCGTTACAGATAGCAGAGGTTGGAGACTGGGGTGCAGAAGGACCCTTAGTGAGAGCAGAGGTTGGAGACTGAGGTGCAGAAAAACATTTACAGAGAGCAGAGGTTGGATACTGGGGTGCAGAAAGATTCTTACAGAGAGCAGAGGTTGGAGACTGGGGTGCAGAAGGATTGTACAGAGAGCAGAGGTTGGAGACTCGGGTGCCGAAGGACTGTTACAGAGAGCAGAGGTTCAAGACTGTGGTGCAGAAGGATTGGTACAGAGAGGAGAGGTTGGCGACTGAGGTGCAGAAGGATTGTTACAGAGAGCAGAGTTTGGGAACTGGGGTGCATTAGGCTTGTTACAGAGAGCAGAGTTTGGAGACTGGGGTTCAGAAGACCTGTTACAGAGAACAGAGGTTGGAGACTTGTGTGCAGAAAAATTGTTACAGATAGCAGAGGATGGAGACTGACGTGCAGAAGAATTGTTACAGAGAGCAGAGATTGGAGACTGAAGTGCAGAAGGACTCTTACAGAGAGCAGAGGTTGGAGCCTTGGGTGCAGAAGGATCATTGCGGAGAGCAGAGGTTGGATTCTGAGGTGCAGAAGGATCGTTGCAGAGAGCAGAGGTTTCAGACTGTGGTGCAGATAGATTGTTACAGAGAGCAGAGGTTGGAGTCTGGGGTGCAGAAAGACAGTTACAGAGAGCACAGATGGAGACTGGGGTGCAGAAGAAATGTTGCAGAGAGCAGAAGTTGGAGACTGGGTTGCAGAAGGACTCTTACTAAGAGCAGAGGTTGGAGACTGGGGTGCAGAAGAACTTATACAGAAAGCTGACGTTGGAGACTGGGGTGCAGAAGGACCGTTACAGAGAGCAGAGTTTTTAGACTGCGGTACAGAAGGACTGTTACAGAGAGCAGAGTTAGGATACTGGTGTGAAAAAGGACTGATCCAGAAAGCAAAGTTTGGAAAATGGAGTTAACAAGGCCTGTTACAGAGAGCAGAGGTTGGGAACTGTGGTGCAGAAGGATCGTTGCAGAGAGCAGAGGTTTGAAACTGAGGTGCAGAAGGATCGTTGGAGAGATCAGAGTTTGAAGACTGAGGTTCAGAAGGATCTTTTCAGAGAGCAGAGGTTGGAGACTGGGGTCAGGTACAATGTTACTGAAAGCACAGTTCGGAGACTGGGGAGCAGAAGAAAAGTTGCAGAGAGCAGAGGTTAAAACTGGGGTGCAGAAAGACTATTGCAGAGAACAAATTTGGAGACGGAGGTCCAGAAGAGCTGATACAGAGAGCAGAGGTTTGAGACTGAGGTCTAGATGTTTTGTAACAGAGATCAGAGTATGGAGACAGGGTTTCAGAATGAGAGTTACAGAGAGCAGAATTTTGAGATTGGGGTGCAGAAGAACTGTTACCGAGAGCAAAGGTTGGAGACTGGGGTGCAGAAGGACTGTTGCAGAGAGCAGAGTTTGGAGAATGAGGTGCAGAAAGACTGTTACAGAGACCAGAGTTTGAAAACTGAGGTGCATAAGGACCTTTGCACAGAGCAGAGTTTGGAGCTTGGGGAGAAGAAGAATCGTTGCAGAGAGAAGATGTTGAAAACTGGGGTGCAGAAGGACTGTTACAGAGAGCAGAGTTTGGAGAATGAGGTGCAAAAGGATCGTTTCAGAGAGTAGAGGTTGGAGACTGGGGTGCAGAAGGACCGTTACAGATTGCAGAGGTTGGATACTGAGGTGCAGAAGGACTTTTACAGAGAAGAGAGGTTGAAGACTAAGGTGTTAAAGGATTGTTAACGAGAGCAGAGGTTGGAGACTGGGGTGCAGAAGGAGTTTTACAGAGAGCAGAGTTTGGAGATTGGGGTTCAGAAGAACTGTGAAAGAGAGCAGAGGTTGGAGACTGTGGTGCTGAAGGATGATTGCAGAAGGCAGAGGTTGTAGACTGAGGTGCAGAAGGATTGTTACAGAGAACAGATTTTGGACACTGATGTGCAGAAGGACAGTTACAGAGAGCAGAGCTTGGAGTATGGGGTGCAGAAGAACTGTTGCAGAGAGCAGAGTTTGGAGACTGGGGTGCAGATAGATCGTTGGAGAGAGCAGAAGTTGGAGACTGAGGTGCAGAATGATCGCTACAGAGAGCAGAGTTTGGAGACCAGGGTGCAGTAGGATAGTTACAGAAAGCACATGTTGGAGACTGGGGTGCAGAAGAAATGTTGCAGAGAGCAGAGATTGAAGACTGTGATGCAGAAGGACTGTAGCAGAGAGCAGAGGTTGGAGACTGGGGTGTAGAAGGACTGTTTCAGAGAGCAGACTTTGGAGACTGGGTTGCAGTATTATCCTTGCAGAGAGAAGAGGTTGGAGACTGCGAAGCAGAAGGGCCGTTGCAGAGTGATGAGGTTGGAGACTGAGGCTTAGAAGGACTGTTACAGAGAGCAGAGTTTGGAGACTGGGTTGCAGAAGACCTGTTACAGAGATCAGATGTTGGAGACTTGGGTGCAGAAGGATTGTTAGAGATAGCACTGTTTGGAGACTGGGGTGTAGAAGGATCAATGTAGATAGCAGAGGTTTCAGATTGAGGCTTAGAAGGACTGTTACAGAGAAAAGAGTTTGGAGTCTGAGGTGCAAAATGACTTTTATAAAAAGCAGAGGTTGGCAATTGGGGTGCAGATGGACCCTTACAAAGAGAAGAGTTTGGAGACTCCGATACAAAAGAACTTTTACAGAGAGCAGAGTTTCGAGACTGTGTAGAAGAAGCATTGTTGCAGAGAGCAGATGTTGGAGACTGGGGTGCAGAATGTTATAGAGAGCAGAGGTTGGAGACTGAGTTGCAAAGGACAGTTACAAAGAGTACAGGTTGGAAACTTGGGTGCAGAAGAAATGTTGCAGAGAGCAGAGTTTGGAGACTTGGGTGCATAAAGACTGATGCAGAGAGCAGAGTTTGGAGACTCTGGTGCAGAAGGACTGATACAGAGAACAGAGTTTGGATACTGGGCTGCAGAAGGATCGTTGCAGAGAGCAGAGGTTGGAAACTATGGTGCAGAAGGATAGTTACACAGAGCAGAGTTTGTTTCCTGGGGTTTAAAAAGACTGCTGCAGAGAACAGAGGTTGGAGACTGAGGTGCAAAAGGACTGATACAGAGAGCAGAGGTTGGAGACTGGGGTGCAGAAGAACTGATACACAAAGCAGAGTTTGGAGACTGGTATTCAGAAGGACAGTTACAGGGAGCAGAGTTTGGAGACTGCAGTAGAGAAGGACTTTTACAGCGAGCAACGTTTGGAGACCGGGTGCAGAAGAATTGTTACAGAGAGCAGAGGTTGGAGACTGGGGTCCAGAAGGACTGTTGCAGAGAGCAGAGTTTGGAGACTGAGGTGAAGAAGGATCGTTGCAGAGAGAAGAGTTTGGAGACTGGGGTGCAGAAGGCCTGTTACACAGTGCAGAGATTGGAGACTGGGGGGCAGAAGGAATGTTACAGATAGCACAATTTCGAGACTGGGTTGCACAAAGATCCTACAGAGAGCGTTTTGGAGAATAAGGTTCAGAAGGACTATTATAGAGAGCAAAGGTTGGAAACTGGGGTGCAGAAGGATTGTGGCAGAGAGCAGAGTTTTCAGACTTTGGTGCAGAAGGACTGTTGCAGAGAGAAGATGTAGGATCGCTGGGTGCAGAAGGACTGTTGCAGAGAGTACAGTTTGGAGACTGGGGTTCAGAAGGCCTGTTACAGAGAGCAGAGTTTGAAGACTGGGGTGCAGAAGGCCTGTTACAGAGAGCAGAGTTTGGAGACTGTGGTGCAGAAGGACTGTTACAGAGAGCAGCATTAAGAGAATGAGTGGCAGAAGGATCTTACAGAGAACAGTGGTTGGAGACGGAGGTGCAGAAGGACTTTTACAGAGAGTAGAGGGTGGACACTGGGGTGAAGAGTTAGTGTTACAGAGAGAAGAGTTTGGAAACTGGGGTGTATAAGGACCGTTGCTGTGAGCAGAGATTGGAGCCTGGGGGAGAAGAAGGATCGTTGCAGAGAGCAGATTTTGGAGACTGGGGTGCAGAAGGACTGTTAAAGAGAGCAGAGGTTGGAGACTGAGGTGCAGAAGGACTTTTACAGTGAGCAGAATTTGGAGATGAGGTGCAGAAGGATCGTTAAAAAGAGCAGAGGTTGGAGACTGTGTTGCAAAAGGACTGATACATAGATCAGATTTGGATTCTGGGGTGCGGGAGGATCGTTGCAGAGAGCAGAGGTTGGAAATTAAGTTGCAGAAGGATCGTTACACAGAGCAGATTTTGGTTACTGGGGAGTAAAAGGACTGCAACAGAGAGCAGAGGTTGGAGACTGGGGTGCAGAAGGACTGTTGCAGAGAACAGAGTGTGGAGACTGGGGTGCAGAAGAACCATTGCAGAGACCAGAGGTTGAAGACTCAGGTGCTGAAAAATTGTTACAGAGAGCAGAAGTTGGAGACTGGGGTGCAGAAGGACCGTAGCAGAAAGCACAGTTTTGAGACTGGGGTGTAGAAGGACTGTTGCAGAGAGTAGACGTTGGAGATTGGGATGCAGAAGGATTGTTGCAGAGAGCAGATGTTGGAGACTGGTGTGTAGAAGGACTTTTGCACAGAGCAGAGTTTTGAGACTGGGGTGCAGAAGGACTGTTGCGGACTGCAGAGTTTGGGGACTGAGGTGCAGAAGGACTGTTACAGAGACAAGAGGTTTTAGACTGGGGTGCAGAATTACTGATACGGAAAGTAGAGTTTGGAGACTGGGGTGCAGAATGACTGTTACAGAGACCAAAGTTTGTAGTTTGGGGTGCAGAAGGACTGCTGCAGAGAACATAGGTTGGATAATGAGGTACAGGAGGGCCGTTGCAGAGAGATGAGGTTGGAGACTGAGGTGCAGAATGACTGTTACAGAGAGCAAAGTTTGTAGAACGGGGGGCATAGGGATCTTACAGAGAGCAGATGTTGGAGACTGGGGGGCAGAAGGACTGTTCCAGAGAGCAGAAGTTGGAGACTGAGGTGCAGAAAAATCGTTGCAGAAAGAAGAGGTTGGAGACTGGGGTTCAGAAGGCCTGTTACAGAGTACAGACTTTGGAGACTACGTTGCAGAAGACCTGTTACAGAGAGCAGATGTTTGAGACTGGGGTGCAGAAGGATTGTTACAGATAGCATAGTTTGGAGACTGGGGTTTAGAAAGATTGTTGCAGAGAGCAGAGGTTTTAGACTGAGGCTTAGAAGGACTGTTATAGAGAGCAGAGGTTGGAGTCTCAGGTTCAGAAGGACTGTTTAAGAAAGCAGAGGTTGGCACCTGGGGTGCAGAAGTACCCTTATAGTGAGAAGAGGTTGGAGACTGCTGTACAGAAGGACTGTTTCAGAGAGCAGAGTTTGGAGTCTGGGGTGCAGACTGACTGATACAGAGAGCAGAGGTTGGAAATTGGGGTGCAGAAAGACCGTTATAGAGAGAAGAGGTTTGAGACTGCCGTACAAAAGGACTGTTACAGAGAGAAGAGTTTGGAAACTGGGGTGCAAAAGGAACATTGCAGAGAGCAGATGTAGGAGAGTGAGTTGCAGAAGGACTATTACAGAGAGCAGACGTTGGAGACAGAGGTGCAGAAGGATTGTTACAGAGAGCAGAGATTGGAGACTGGGGTGCAGAAGGACAATTACAGAGAGCAAAGGTTGGAGACTGAGGTGCAGAAAGACTTTTACAGATAGCAGAGTTTGGAGATTGAGGTGTAGAAAGATCGTTGCAGAGAGAATAGTTTGGAGACTGAGGTGCATAAGGACTGTTACAGAAAGCAGAAGTTGGCAATTGGGGAGCAGATGTACCGTTACAAAGAGAAGAGTTTGAAGACTGTGATACAAAAGGACTTTTAAAGAGAGCAGAGTTTGGAGACTGGGTAGAAGAAGGATCGTTGCAGAGAGCAGATGTTGGAGACTGGGGAGCACAAGGCCTGTTACAGAGAGCAGAGTTTGAAGACTGGGGTGCAGAAGACCTGTTACAGAGAGCAGAGTTTGAAGACTGGGGTGCAGAAGACCTGTTACAGAGAGCAGAGTTTGGAGAATGGGTTGCAGAAGGAACTTACAGAGAGCAGATGTTGAAGACTGAGATGCAGAATGACTTTTACAAAGAGTAGAGGGTGGAGACTGAGGTGCAGAAGGAGTGTTACAGAGAGAAGAGTATGGAGATTGGGGTGCACAAGAACTGTAACTGAGAGAACAGGTTGGAGACAAGGGTGCAGAAGGACTGTTTCAGAGAGCAGAGTTTGCAGACTGGGGTGCAGAAAGACTGCTACAGAGAGAAGATTTTGGAAACTGGGATGTAGAAGGACTGTTGCAGAGAGCAGAGGTTCGAGCCTGCGGAGAAGAAGGATCATTGCAGAGAGCAGGTGTTGGAGACTGGGGTGCAGAAGAACTATTAAAGAGAGCAGAGGTTGAAGACTAAGTTTCAAAAAGATCATTTCTGAGTGCAGAGGTTTGAGACTGAGGTGCAGAAGGACTTTTACAAAGAAGAGAAGTTGGAGACTGGGGTGCAAAAGAATTCTTACAGAGAGCAGAGGATGGAGACTGGGGTGCAGAAGGATCCTTGCAGAGAGGAGAGGTTGGAAAATGAGGTGCAGAAGGATCGCTACAGAGAGCAGAGTTTGGAGACTGGGGTGCAGCAGGAAAGTTACAGAGAGCACAGTTTGGAGACTTGGGTGTAGAAGAAATGCTGGAGCGAGCAGAGGTTGGAGACTAGGGGGTAGAAGTACTGAAGCAGAGAGCAGAGGTTTTAGACTGGGGTGCAGAAGGACTGTTGCAGAGAGCAGTTGTTGGAGACTGGGATGCAGAAGGACTGTTAGAGAGAGCAGAGTTTGGAGACTGAGGTGCAGAAGGATCGTTTCAGAGAGTAGAATTTGGAGACTGGGGTGCAGAAGGACCGTTACAGATTGCAGAGGTTGGAGACTGAGGTGCAGAAGGACTTTTACGGAGAGTGGATTTTGGATACTGAAGTGCAGAAGGACTGTTACAGAGAGCAGAGTTTGGAGACTGAGGTGCAGAAGGATTGTTAAAAAGAGCAGAGGTTTGACATTGAAGTGCACAAAGACTCCTACAGAGAACAGAGTTTGGAGACTGGGGTGCAAAAGGATCATTGCAGAGAGCAGAGGTTGGAGACTTAGGGGAAGAAGGACAGTTACAGAGAGCAGAGATGGAGACTGGGGTGCAGAAGAAATGTTGCAGAGAGCAGATGTTTTAGACTGGGGTGCAGAAGGTCTGTTACTGAGAGCCGAGGTTTGAGACTGGGATAAAGAAGAACTGATACAGAAAGCTGACGTTGGAGACTGGGGTGCAGAAGGACCGTTACAGAGAGCAGAGGTTGCAGACTGCAGTATAGAAGGACTGCTACAGAGAGCAGAGGTTGGAGACTTAGGTGCAAAAAGACTGATGCAGAGAACAGAGGTTGGTGACTGGGGTGCAGAAGAACCGTTGCAGAGAGCAGAGTTTGGAGACTGAGGTGCAGAAGGATTTTTAAAGACAGAAGAAGTTGGAGACTTAGGTGCAGAAGGACTGTTGCAGAGAGCAGAGGATGGAGAATGAGGTGAAGAAGAATCGTTTCAGAGAGAAGAGGTTGGAGACTGGGTTGCAGAAAGCCTGTTATAGAGTGCAGAGTTTGAAGAGTGAGGTGCAGAAGGTCTGTTATGGAGAGCAGATTTTTGAGCCTGGGGTGCAGAAGCACTGTTACATATCGCACAGTTTCGAGACTGGGTTGAAGAAGGATCTTATAGAGAGCATTTTGGAGTCTGAAGTTCAGAAGTTTTGTTACAGACATCAAAGTTTGGAAACTGGAGTGCAGAACGATTGGTGCAGAGAGCAGAGTTTTCAGACTGAGGTGCAGAAGGACTGTTGCACAGAGCAGATATTGGATCCTGGGATGCTGAAGGATTGTTGAAGAGAGCACAGGTTTGAGACTGGGGTGCAGAAGGCCTGTTACAGAGAGCAGAGGTTGAAGACTGGGGTGCAGAAGGCCTGTTACAGAGAGCAGAGTTTGGAGACTGGGGTGCAGAAGGAACCTTACATAGAACAGAGGTTGAAGACTGCCGTATTGAAGAACTGTTGTAGAGAACAAGGTTGGAGACTGGGGTGCATAGGGACCATTGCAGAGAGTAGACGTTAGAGACTGTGGTGCAGAAGGAATGTTACCGAGAGAAGAGTTGGAAAGTGGGGTGAAGAAGAATCTTTCAGTGAAAAAAGTTTGGAGACTGGAGTGAAGAAGGATTGTTGCAGAGAGCAGACGTTGGAGACTTGGGTGCAGAAGGATCGTTACAGAGAGCAGAGGGTGGAGACTGGGGGTGCCGAAGGACTGTTACAGAGAGCAGAGGTTGGAGAGTTGGGTGCATAAGGACTGTTACAGAGAGCAGAGTTTGGAGTCTGGGTTCAGAAGTACTGTTACAGAAAACAGAGTTTGGAGACTCGTTTTCCGAAGAATTTTACAGAGAGCAGAGTTTTGAGACTGCGGTACAGAAGGACTCTTACAGAGAGCAGACGTTGGAGACTGGGGAGCAGAAAAACTGTTGCAGAGGACAGAGGTTTGAGATGAGGTGTAGCTCGACCATTGCAGAAAGCATAGGTTGAAGACTGGGGTAGAGAAAGCATGATACAGAGAGCAGAGTTTGGATACTGGGGTACAGTAGGATCTTACAGAGAGAACAGGTTGGAGACTGATGTGCAGTAGGACTCTTACAGAGAGCCGAGTTTGGAGACTGGGGTGCAGAAGGACTGATAGAGAAAGTAGAGATTGGAATTTGGGGTGAAGAAAGAAGCTTACAGAGAGCAGAGGTTGGAATGCAGTACAGAATGTCTTTTACAGAGAGCAGTGGTTGGAGTCTGAGGTGCAGAAGGACTGTTGCAGAGATCAGATGTTGCTAACTAGGGTGCAGAAAGACTGTTGCAGAGAGCAGAGGTTGGAGACTGGGGTGCAGAAGGAATGATACAGAAAGCAGAGTGTGGAGACCTGGGTGCAGAAGGACTCTTACAGAGAGCAGATGTTGGACACTAGGTTGCAGAAAGACTGTTGCAGAGAGCAGAAGTTGGAGACTGGGATGGAGAAGAATTGTTGCAGAGAGAAGAGTTTGGAGACTGGGGTGCAGAAGGACTGTTGCAGAGAGCAGAGGTGAAGACAGGTGTGCAGAAGGACCTTTGCAGAGAGCAAAGGTTGAGACTGAGGTGCAGAAGAAATATTAAATAGAGCAGTAGTAGAAGACTGCAGTGCAGAAGGATTGTTACAGAGAGATGAGGTTGGAGACTGGGGTGCAGAAGGTCTGTTTCCGAGAGCAGAGGTTGGAATCTGGGGTGCAGAAGGACTGTTACAAAGAGCATAGTTTCGAGACTGGGTTTCAGAATTCCTGTTACAGAGAGCAGAGGTTGGAAACTGTTGTTCTGAAGGACTGTTACAGAGAGCAGAGTTTGGAGACTGGGTTGCAGAAGTGTCTTACAGAGAGCAGAGGTAGGAGGCTGAGGTGCAAAGGATCATTGCAGAGAGCAGAGTTTTCAGACTGAGTTGCAGAAGGACTGTTTCATAGAGAAGATGTTGGAGACTGGGGTGCAGAAGGACCGATGCAGAGAGCATAGGTTGGTGACTGGGGTGAAGAAGGATCGTTGCAAGGAGCAGAGTTTGGAGACTTGTGTCTTACAGAGAGTAGAGGTTGGAAACTGGGGTACATAAAATCTGTTACAGAGAGCAGATCTCGGAGACTGGGGAGCAGAAAGACTGTTGCAGAGGACAGAGTTTGGAGACTGCGGTTAAGACGAAAGGTTACAGAGAGCAGAGTTTGGAAACTGGAGTGCAGAAGGATCTTACAGAGAGCAGAGTTTGGAGGCTGTGGTGCAGAAGGACTATTGCAGAGAGAAGATGTTAGAGATTGGCGTGGAGAAGCACTGTTGCAGAGAGCATATTTTAGAGACTGGAGTGCAGAAGGACTGTTACAGAGAGCAGAGTTTGGAGACTTGGGTGCAGAAAGACTGTTACAGAGAGCAGAGAAGAGGTTGGAGACTGGAAAGCAGATGGCCTGTTACTGAGAGCAGAGTTTGGAGACTGGGGTTTAGAAGGCCTGTTACTCAGAGCAGAATTTGGGGACTGGGGTGCAGAAGGACTGTTGCAGAGAGTAGACGTTGGAGACTGGGGTTGATAAGGATCGTTGCAGAGAGCAGAGGTTGGAAACTTGGGTGCAGAAAGACTCTTATAGAGAGCAGAAGGTGGAGAATGGGTTGAAGAAGGCTGTTACAGAGAGCATAGTTTGGAGACTGGGGTTCAGAAGAACTTTTAGAGAGAGCAGAGTTTGGAGACCGGGTTGCAGAAGGATGTTACAGAGAGCAGAGGTTATAGACTGAGTTGCAGAAGCACTGTTACAGAGAGAAGAGTTTGGAGACTGAGGTGCAGAAGGATTGTTGCAGAGAGGAGACTTGGAGACTGAGGTGCAGAAAGATTGATACAGAGAGAAGAGATTGGAGAGTGGGGTGCAGAAGAACTGATAACAGAAAGCAGAGGTTGGAGACTCTGGTGCAGAAGGACCCTTACAGAGAGCAGAGGTTGGAGACTGAGCTTGAGAAGACCTGTTTCAGAGAGCAGATGTTGGAGTCTGGGGTGCAGAAAGACTGTTCCAGAGAGTAGGGGTTGGTGACTGGGGTGCAGAAGTACTGTTGCGGAGAGCAGACGTTGGAGATTAGGGTGGAGAAAGACTCTTGCTGAGAGCAGAATTTGGAGACTCAGGTTCAGAAGGAATGTTACAGAGAGCAGTGGTTAGAGACTTGAGTGCAGTAGTATTGAAACAAAAAGCAGAGATTGGAGACTGGGGTGCAGAAAGACTGTTGTTGGGAGCAGATGTTGGAGACTGGAGTGCAGAAGGACTGTTGCATAGAGTAGAGGTTGGATACTTGGGTGCAGAAGGACTATTACAGAGAGTAGAGGTTGGATACTGGGTTTCATAAGAACTGTTGCAGAGAGCAGAGGTTGGAGACTGGGGTGCAGAAAGACTGTTGCAAAGAGCAGAGGTTGGAGACTGGCGTGCAGGACTGATACTGAGAGCAGAGTTTGGAGACTGGGGTGCAGAAGGATCTAACAGAGAGCAGAGTTTGGAGACTTATTATCAGAAGGATCATACAGAGAGCAGAGGTTGGGGACTTAGGTGCAGAAGGACTGTTACAGAGAGTAGATGTTGAAGACTGAGGTGTAGAAAGACCATTGCAGAGAGCAGAGTTTGGAGACTGAGGTTTAGAATGACTGTTGCGGAGTGCAGAGTTTGGAAACTTGGGTGTAGAAAGACTGTTGCAGAGAGTAGAGGGTAGAGATTGGGGTGTAGAAAGACTGTTGCAGACAGCAGAATTTAGAGACTGAGGTGCAGAAGGACTGTACAAAGAGCAGAGGTTGGAGACTTGAGTGCAGAAAGACTGATAGAGTAAGCAGGGGATGGAGACTGGTGTGCAGAAGGACAGTTACAGAGAGAAGAGTTTGGAAACTGCAGTACAGAAGGACTTTTAAGGAGAGTAGAGTTTGGAGACTGGGGTTGAAAAGGACTGTTGCAGAGATCAAATGTTGGAGACTGGGGTGCAGAAGGACTGTTGCAGAGAGGACGTTAGAGACTGGGGTTCTGAAGGACTGTTGCAGAGAGCATAGGTTGAAGACTGGGGTTCAGTAGGACTATTGAAGAGAGCAGAGGTTGCAGACTGAGGTACAGAAGGACTGTTACAGCAGCAGAATTTGGAGACTGTGGTGCAGAAGGACTGATATAAAAAGTAGAGTTTGGAAACTGGGGTGCAGAAGGACCACTAAAGAAAACAGTGGTTGGAGACTGCGGAACAGAAGGACTATTACTGAGAGCAGAGGTTGGAGACTGGGTTGCAAAGGGACTGTTACAGAAAGCAGAGTTTGGAGCCTGATTTTCAGAAGGATCATACAGAGAGAAGAGGTTGGAGACTGAGGTGCAGAAGGACTGTTACAGAGAGTAGATGTTGAAGACTAAGGTGTAGAAAGAACATTGCAGAGAGCAGTTGTCAGAAACTGAGGTGCAGAAGGACTGTTGCGGAGTGCAGAGGTTGGAGACTTGGGTGTAGAAGGACTGTTGCAGAGAGCAGAGGTTGGAGATTGGTGTGCAGAATGACTGTTGCAGAGAGCAGAATTTTGAGACTGTGGTGCAGGACTGTACAGAGAGCAGAATTTTGAGACTGTGGTACAGTAGGACTGTACAGAGAGCAGAAGTAGAAGACTTGAGTGCAGAAGGACTGATAGAGCAAGCAGGGGTTGGAGACTGGTGTGCAGGACAGTTACAGAGAGAAGAGTAGGGAAACTGCCGTACTTAAGGACTGTTACAGAGAGCAGAATTTGGAGACTGGGGTTGAGAAGGACTGTTGCAGAGATCAGATTTTGAAGACTGGGGTGCAGAAGGACTGTTGCAGAGAGGAGTTTGGAGACTGGGGGGCAGAAAGACTGTTTCAGAGAGTAGGGGTTGGAGATTGGGGTGGAGAAGACTGTTGCTGAGACCAAAATTTGGAGTCTGAGGTGCAGAAGGACTGTTACAGAGAGCAGTGGTTAGAGTCTTCAGTGCAGAAGTACTGATACAGAAAGCAGAGTTTGGAGACTGGGGTGCAGAAGGACTATTGTAGAGAACAGATGTTGGAGACTGGGGTGCAGAAAGACTGTTGCATAGAGCAGAGGTTGGAGACTTGGGGTGCAGAAGAACTGTTCCAGAGAGTCGAGTTTGGAGACTGGGCTTGAGAAACACTGTTGCAGAGAGTAGCATTTTGAGATTGGGGTGCCACAGGACTGTTGCAGAGAGCAGAGGTTGGAGACTGAAGTGGAGAAGGACTATTACAGAGAGCAGAGTTTGGAGACTGGGGTAGATAAGGACTGATACAGAAAGCAGAGGTTGGAGACTGGGGTGCAGAAGGACTATTGCAGAGACCAGAGGTTGCAGACTGATGTGCAGAAGGACTGTTACAGAAGCAGAGTTTGGAGACTATGGTGCATACAGACTGATACAGAAAGCAGAGGTTTGAAACTAGGGTGCAGAAGGACCATTAAAGAAAACATGGGATCCAACTTGGTGGACGGCGAGGAAGCATCAATTCCAATGTCTCCACTTTAACGGCATAAGAAAGACCCATCCGAACAGCGGCAGCCTAACTACAAAGGAACTTCTAGCATAATTCCCTTAAGAAGAGAGCTGCCGTAAACTGGTAGGTTTATTGGAAGTGACAGTTTGTCACAGAGAAGTGGATCTTGGACGGCCACGCGGTCACAGAGGTCTAGTCCCGCAGCCATCAGCTGTTTCGGCAAGCGGCTTTCCCGGGAGGCTTAGCTCTGGCTCTGGGAGGAGCCGCCTCACCTGCCCGGTTCCTAACCACGCGGTCACAGCTACCTGGCTCTACAGGTAGCCCCACAGCGGTTGCAGAAATCAACTTCTGCAACCAGCAAGCACTTTTGCAAGCGGCAGACACCCGGAGCGACTTAGCAATCCCTGCCCGAACCGGAATTCAGCCTCCGCCATCCGGGCCCCCTGGGAGGCCTAGTGCTCGCTCTGGGAGCAGCCGCCTCACCCACCCAGTCCCTAACCACGCGGCCACAGCTACCCGGCTAGACAGGTGGCCCCGCGCCGGGTGCAGAAATCAAGTTCTGCAACCAGCAGCCACTTTTGCAAGCGGCGGACACCCGAAGCGACTTGGCCTGTTCCGGCCAAACCGGAATTCAGCCTCCTCCATCCGGGCTCCCCTGGTAGGCCTAGTGCTCGCTCTGGGAGCAGCCGCCTCACCCACCCGCTCCCTAACCAGGCGGCCACATCTACCCGGCTAGACAGAAGGCCACACGGCGGGTGCAGAGGTCAAGTCCTGCAACCAGCAACCACTTTTGCAAGCGGCGGACACCCGGAGCGACATGGCCCGCCCCGCAAGAACCGGCAGTCGGCCTCCGCCATCCGGGCTCCCCTGGGAGGCCTAGTGCTCACTCTGGGAGCAGCCGCCTCACACACCCGCTCACTAACCAGATGGCCACAGTTACCCGGGTAGACAGAAGGCCACGCGAAGGGTGGAGAGGTCAAGTCCTGCAACCAGCAACCACTTTTGAAAGCGGTGAACATCCGGAGCGACATGGCCCACCCCCGCCAGAACCGGCAGTCGGCCTCCGCCATCCGGGCTCCCCTGGGAGGCCTAGAGCTCGCTCTGGGAACAGCCGCCTCACCTGCCTGGGTCCTAACCACACGGTCGCAGCTACCCAGCTGTACAGGTGGCCCCCCGGCGGGCGCAGAGGTCCAATCCCACAACCACCAGCAGCTACTGAAAGCGACGGCGGCCCGGAGCGGAGTGGCAGCCCAAACCGGCAGACGCCTCTGCCATATCGGCTCTCCCGGGAGGCCCTGCTCTCGCTCGGCAAACAGCCAAACCACCCGCCCGGATCTTAACCACGCAGACACAGCTACCCCGCTCTTCACGTTGCTCCCGGTGGCCCGACTCAGCTAGAAGGGTCCCCGCATTGCCCAGCACATGGCCATGCCCTTCGGGCTCTGCTAATAGCCCCGCCCACCTGGCGAACTACCGGGAAACTTCAAAATCTCTCCTTGGGCGTGACCGCAAGGACCAAAGGCCTCTCGACACCCAACTCCTTTTACTTCCAGAGTCATGCAGACCTGAGACCCACAAACGGAACAGGCCTAGAGGCCTGCCAGCATGGTAGATATGCCACTCCAATTGGAGTAGGGGCAGAGCAGAGCAGCCGCCCGCATCCAGATCAGGCCCAACAACCCAAGGGGGTGATAGTCATATCATCACGATTGGAGGGGGGGCAGAGCAGAGCCGCCACCCGCACCCGCAGGGTGGGCAGACCTGCGAACAACAGGCAGAGAAGGCCTAGCGCCCTGCCAGTGCGATATTGAGATCACCCCAACTAGAGAAGGAGAACAGCCACTACCCGCCCTGCAAGGGAGATTTTTCAACAAAGAGCAATATAAATAATTAGGGGGAAAAACTCATAAACACAACAGTTTCACCAAGCAGAAAGAAACGTGAGCAGCATGAAAAGACAAGGAAAGAAAGAACCACAAGCAATGCAGGTCAACTCAACTTTAGAAGAGGTAATAGCTGCAACAGATGGAATGTCAGATAAAGAGTTCAGGATATATATGCTTCAGATTATCTGGAGTCTCAAGGAAGACATGAGACAGCAAAATCAGACAATGAAAGATCACATTGACGAATAAATCCAGGAAGTAAAAGATCAATTTCACAGGGAGATAGAGGTAATAAAAAACAAACAAATTGAAATCCTAGAAATGCAGGAAACAATAAACCAACTTAAAAACTCAATTGAGAATACTACCAGCAGAGTAGATCACTTAGAAGAGAGAACATCAGGCAATTAAGACAAATTATTTCAACTGGAAAAGAACATAGACAGCTCAACAAGTCTGCTAAGAAACCATGAGCAGAACATCCAAGAATTATGGGACAATATCAAAAGACCAAATTTAAGAGTCATTGGGATACAGGAAGGCACAGAGCTCCATACCAAAGGAATAAACAGTCTATTCAGTGAAATAATACGAGAAAACTTCCTAGACTTGAAGAATGAGACAGAATCCCAAATCCTAGAAGCCTACAGGACGCCGAATGTTCAAAATCATTAGAGATCCACACCTAGACACATTATAATGAAGATGTCCAACATACAAAATAAGGAGAGAATTTTAAAAGCTGCAAGAGAAAGAAAGCAGATTACATTTAGGGGCAAACCAATCAGGATAACAGCTGATCTCTCAACACAGACTCTGAAAGCTAGAAAATCCTGGAATAACATATTTCAAACACTGAAAGAAAATGGGTTCCAACCAAAAATCGGGTATCCAGCGAAATTAAGCTTCAGGATAGAAGATGAAATTAAAACCTTCCAGGATATACAAAAGTTAAAAGAATTCGCAGCTAGAAAACCATCTCTTCAAAAAATCTTTTGCAAAACATTACAGGAAGAGGAAATGGACAATAACATTGAAAACCAACAATGGGAGGTAGGACAGTAAAGGGGGGAAAATAGTCAAAGAGAATAACAAATCAGCTTTAGTAACATCAATAAACAAATATGGCTAGAAGAAAAAACCATATCTCAATAATAACCTTAAATGTAAATGGGTTAAACTCACCAATTAAGAGACACAGGCTAGTAGAATGGATCACAAAACAAGACCCAACAATATGCTGCCTACAGGAGACGCATCTGATAGGAAAAAATATTCATAGACTGAAGGTGAAAGGTTGGGAAAAATCATACCACTCATATGGACTGTGGAAACAAGCAGGAGTGCCCATACTCATATCTAATAAAATAGATTTCAAGCCAAAGTTAATCAAAAGGGATAAAGAAGGATACTTCATACTGCTCAAGGGAACCATACACCAACAAGACATAACAATCATAAATATATATGCCCCAAATAATGGTGCAGCTGTGTTCATCAAGCAAACTCTTCTCAAGTTCAAGAGTCTAATAGATCACCATACAATAATCATGGGAGACTTCAACACACCTCTCTCACCACTGTACAGATCTTCCAAACAAAAGTTAAATAAGGAAACTATAGAACTCAATAACACAATTAATAACCTAGACTTAATTGACATATATAGACTATACCACCCAAAATCAAGTAGTTACACCTTTTTCTCAGCAGCACATGGAACCTGCTAAAAAATAGACCATATATTGTGTCATAGGGCGACTCTTAGACAATATAAAGAGGTCGAGATAATACCATGCATCTTATCTGATCATAATGGAATAAAACTGAAAATCAATGATAAAAGAAAGAAGGAAATATCAAGCATAACATGGAGAATGAACAATAGGATGCTGAATGATCAATGGGTTTTAGAAGACATTAAGGAGGAAATTAAAAACTTTCTAGAGTTAAATGAAAACACAGACACAACATATCGGAATCTATGGGACACATTGAAAGCAGTTCTAAGAGAAAAATTCATTACTTGGAGTTCATTCCTCAAAAAAAGAAAAAAAAAACAAATGAATGATCTTTTACTTTATCTCAAAATCCTAGAAAAAGAAGAGCAAAACAACAGCAAAAAAAAGTAGAAGGCAAGAGATAATTAAAATCACAGCTGAAATTAATGAAATTAAAACAAAAGAAACAATTGACAAAGCTAAAAGTTGGTTCTTTGAAAAAATAAATTAAATTGACAGACCCTTAGCTATGCTAACGAAGAGAAGAAGAGAGAGAACTCAAATTACTAACATACGGGATGAAAAAGGCAATATTACAACAGACACTTCAGAAATACAGAAGATAATCAGAAATTATTTTGAATCTTTATACTCTAATAAAATAGAAGATAGTGAAGGCATGGATAAATTCCTTAAGTCTTATGAACTGCCCAGATTGCGTCAGGAGGATATAGACAACCTAAACAGACCAATAACAATAGAGGAAATAGAAGAAACCATCAAAAGATTACCAACTAAGAAAAGCCCAGGACCTGATGGGTATACAGCAGAGTTTTACAAAACCTTTAAAGAGGAACTAACACCAATATTTTTCAAGCTATTTCAGGAAATAGAAAAAGAGGGAGAACTTCCAAATTCATTCTACAAGGCCAACATCACCCTGATTCCGAAACCAGACAAAGACACTTCAAAGAAAGAAAACTACAGACCAATATCTCTAATGAACCTTGACGCAAAAATCCTCAATAAAATTCTGGCGAATCGGATTCAAATACAAAAAAAATTATACACCATGATCAAGTAAGATTCATCCCTGGGATGCAAGGCTGGTTCAATATACGGAAATCAATAAATGTTATTCACCACATCAATAGACTTAAAAATAAGAACCATATGATCATCTCGATAGATGCAGAAAAAGCATTCGACAAAGTTCAGCATCCCTTTATGTTCAAAACTCTAGAAAAATTAGGGATAACCGGAACATACCTCAACATTGTAAAAGCAATCTATGATAAACCACAGGCCAGCATCATTCAGAATGGAGAAAAATTGAAGGCATTCCCTCTAAGATCTGGTACAAGACAGGTATGCCCTCTCTCACCACTTCTTTTCAACATAGTTCTTGAAACACTGGTCAGAGCAATTAGACAGATGAAAGAAATTAAAGGCATAAGAATAAGAAAAGAAGAACTTAAATTATCACTATTTGCAGATGATATGATCCTATATCTAGCAGACCCTAAAGGGTCTACAAAGAAGCTATTAGAGCTAATAAATGAATTCAGCAAAGTGGCAGGATATAAGATCAACATGCATAAATCAAAGGCATTTCTGTATATCAGCGACAAATCCTCTGAAACGGAAATGAGGACAACTACTCCATTTACAATATCCCCCCCCAAAAAATAAAATACTTGGGAATCAACCTAACAAAAGAGGTGAAAGATTTATATAATGAAAATTACAGAACCCTAAAGAAAGACGTAGAAAAAGAAATTAGAAGATGGAGAAATATACCCCGCTCATGTATAGGCAGAACTAACATCATCAAAATGGCGATATGACCAAAAGTTCTGTATAAGTTCAATGCAATACCAATCAAAATCCCAACAGCATTTCTTGAAGAAATAGATAAAAGAATCATGAAATTCATATGGAATAATAAAAGTCCCAGAATAGCAAAAACAATGCTAAACAAAAAGTGTGAATCAGGCGGTATAGCGATACCAGACTTCAAACTATACTACAGAGCAATAGTAACAAAAACAGCATGGTACTGGTACCAAAACAGGCGGGTGGACCAATGGTACAGAATAGAGGACACAGTAACCAATCCACAAAACTACAACTACCTTATATTTGATAAAGGGGCTAAAAGCATGCAATGGAGGAAGGATAGCCTCTTCAACAAATCTTGCTGGGAACACTGGAAATTCATTTGCATCAAAATGAATCTCAATCCCTATCTCTCGCCATGCACAAAAGTTAACTCAAAATGGATCGAGGAGCTCGATATTAAATCAGAGACACGGCATCTGATAGAAGAAAAAGCTGGCTACAATCTACATACTGTGGGATCGGGCCCCAAATTCCTCAATAGGACACCCATAGCGCAAGAGTTAACAACTAGAATCAAAAAAATGGGACTTACTCAAACTAAAAAGTTTTTTCTCAGCAAAAGAAACAATAAGAGAGATAAATAGGGAGCCTACATCCTGGGAACAAATGTTTAATCCACAAACTGCAGATAGAGCCCTAATAACCAGAATATAAAAAGAACTCAAAAAATTAGAAAATAAGATAACAAATAACCCAATCAATAAATGGGCCAAGGACCTGAATAGACACTTCTCAGAGGAGGACATACAATCAATCAATAAGTACATGAAGAAATGCTCACCATTGTTAGCAGTCAGAGAAATGCAAATCAAAACTACCGTAAAATACCATCTTACTCCAGTAAGATTGGCACCTATTAGGAAGTCAAACAACAATAAGTGCTGGAGAGGATGTGGGGAAAAGAGCACTCTTGTTCATTGCTGGCGGGACTGCAAATTGGTGCAGCCAATTTGGAAAGCAGTATGGAGATTTTTTGGAAAGCTGGGAATGGAACCACCATTTTACCCAGCTATTCACCTTCTCGGTCTATTTCCTAAAGACTTAAAAAAAGAATGCTACAGGGACACTGCTGCATCGATGTTCATAGCAGCACAATTCACGATAGCAAGATTGTGGAACCAAGCTAGATGCCCTTCAATAGATGAATGGATAAAAAAATGTGGCATTTATACACAATGGAGTGTTACTCTGCATTAAGAAACGACAAAATCATAGAATCTGGAGGGAAATTGATGGCATTAGAGTAGATTATGCTAAGTGAAGCTAGTCAATCGTTAAAAAACAAATACCAAATGACCACTTTGATATAAAGGGAGTAAACAAGGACAGGGTAGGGACGAAGAGCTTGAGAAGAAAATTTACATTAAACAGTAATGAGAGGTGGGAGGGAAAGGGAGTGAGAAGGGAAATCACATGGAAATGGAAGACGATCCTCAGGGTTATACAAAATGATATATAAGAGGAAAGGAGGGGTAAGACAAGATAATACAAATGGAAGAAATTATTTACAATAGAAGGGGTAGAGAGAGAATAGGGGAGGGGTGTGGAGAGAAGGGGGGATAGTAGAGAATAGGAATGACAGCAGAATACATCAGACACTAGAAAAGCAATATGTCAATCAATGGAAAGATAACTGATGTGATACAGCAATCTGTATACGGGGTAAAGTTGGGAGTTCATAACCCACTTGAATCAAACTGTGAAATATGAGGTATTAAGAACTGTGTAATGTTTTGAACGACCAACAATAAAAAAAGTTAAAAAAAAAAAACAGAGGTTGAAGACTTCGGAACAGAAGAACTGTTACAGAGAGCAGAGATTAGAGACTTGGGTGCAAAAGAAGTGTTGTAGAAAACAAAGATTGGAGACTGGGGTGCAGAAGGATTGATACAGAGAGCAGAGGTTGGATACTGGGGTGTAGAAGGTCTGTTGCAGAGAGAAGAGGTTAGAGATTGGGGTGCACAAGGACTGTTGCAGAGAGCAGAATTTGGACACTGAGGTGCAGAAGGACTGTTACAGAGAGCAGAGGTTGGAGACTTGATTGCAGAAGGACTGATACAGAAAGCAGAGGTTTGACACTGGGGTGCAGAAGGACCATTACAGAGAGAAGTGTTTGGAAACTGCAGAACAGAAGGACTGTTACAGAGATCAGAGGTTGGAGACTGGCGTGGAGAAGGACTGTAGCAGAGATCAGATGTTGGAGACTGGGGTTCAGAAGGATTGTTGCAGAGAGGAGGTTGGAGACTGGGGTGCAGAAGGACTGTTGCAGAGAGTAGGGGTTAGAGACTGGGGTGCAGAAAAACTGTTGCGGAGAGGAGACGTTGGAGATTGGGGTGAAAAAGGACTGTTGCTGAGACCAAAATTTGGAGTCTGAGGAGCAGAAGGACTGTTACAGAGAGCAGTGGTTAGAGACTTGAGTACAGAAGTACTGATACAGAAAGCAGAGATTGGAGACTGGGGTGCAGAAGGACTATTGTAGAGAGCAGATGTTGGAGACTGAGGTGCATAAAGACTTTTGCATAGAGTAGAGTTTGGAGACTTGGGTGCAGAAGGATTATTGCAGAGAGTAGAGGTTGGAGACTGGGGTGGAGAAAGACTGTTGCAGAGAGTAGCATTTGGAGATTTGGGTGCCACAGGACTGTTGCAGAGAGCAGAGGTTGGAGACTGAAGTGGAGAAGGACTGTTACAGAGAGCAGAGGTTGGAGACTGGGGTGAAGAAGGACTGATACAGGAAGCAGAGGTTTGAAACTAGGGTGCAGCAGGACCATTAAAGAAAACAGAGGTTGGAGACTTCGGAACAGAAGGATTGTTACAGAGAGCAGAGGTTGGAGACTTGGGTGAAGAAGAAGTGTTGTAGAAAACAGAGGTTGGAGACTGGGGTGCAGAAAGACCATTGCAGAGAAAATAATTGGAGACTAAGGTTCAGAAGGATTGATACAGAGAGCAGAGGTTGGAGACTGGGGTGAAGTAGGACTGTTACAGAGAGCAGAATTTGGAGATTGGGTTGCAGAAAGACCATTACAGAGAGCAGAGGTTTGAAACTACAGTACAGAAGGACTGTTACAGAGAGCAGAGTTTGGAGACTGGGGTGTAGAAGTACTGTTAAAGAGAGAAAAGTTTGGAGAATGTGGTGCAGAATAAGTGTTGTAGAGAACAGAGGTTGGAGACTCGGGTGAAGAAAGACAATTATAGAAAGCTGGAGGTTGGAGATTGGGGTGCAGAAAGACTGTTGCGGAGAGCAGAGGTTGGAGTCTGAGGTGCAGAAAAACTGATACAGAATGCAGAGTTTGTAGAATGGGGAGCAGAAGGATCGTTACAGAGAGCAGAGTTTGGAGACTGCAGTAAAGAAGGACTGTTACAGAGAGCAGTGGTTGGAGACTGGGGTGGAGAAGGATTGTGGCATGGAGCAGATTTTGGAGACTGGTGTGCAGAAGGACTGTTGCAGAGAGCAAGGTTGAAGACTGGGGTGCAGAAGGACTATTGCAGAGAGCAGAGGTTGCAGAGTGAGGTGCATAAGGACTATTACAGAGAGCAGAGTTTAGAAAATGTGTTGCAGAATGACTGATTCAGAAAGCAGAGGATGGAGACTGGGGTTAAGAAGGACCCTTACAGAGAATAGAGGTTGAAGACCCTTGTACATAAGAACTGTTGTAGAGAACAGAGGTTTGATACTGGGGTACAGAGGGACCATTGCAGAGAGCAGAGTTTGGAGACTGAGTTGCAGAAGGAATGTTACAGAGAGAAGAGTTTGGAAACTGAGGTTCAGGAGGATCTTACAGAGAGAAGAGTTTGGAAACTGGGGTGCAGAGAGACCATTGCAGAGAGCAGAGTTTGGAGACTGAGGTGCAGAAAGACTGTTGCAGTTAGCAGATATTGGAGACTTGGGTGTAGAAGGACTGTTGCAAAGAGCAGAGGTTGGAGATTGGGGTGCAGAAGGACTGTTGCAGAGAGCAGAATGTGGACACAGAGGTGCAGAAGCACTATTACAGAGAGCAGAGGTTGGAGACTTGATTGCAGAAGGACTCATACAGAAAGCAGAGGTTTTAGACTGGGGTGCAGAAGGACCGTTACAGAGAGAAGTGTTTGGAAACTGCAGTACAGAAGGACTGTTACAGAGAGCAGAGGTTGGAGACTGGGGTAGAGAAGAACTGTTGCAGAGATCAAATGTTGGAGACTGGTGTGCAGAAGAACTGTTGCAGAGAGTAGAGGTTGGAGATTGGGGTGTAGTAGAACTGTTACAGAGAGGAGAGGTTGCAGACTGGGGTGCAGTGGGAACGTTGCAGAGAGGAGAGTTGGGAGACTGAGGTGCAGAAGGATTGTTACAGAGTGCAGGAATGTTACTGAGGTACAGAAGGACTGATCCAAAAAGCAGAGTTTGGAGACTGGGGTGCAGAAGTCTTGTTACAGAGAGCAGAGTTTGGAGCATGAGGTGATGAAGGATCGTTAAAGAGAGCAGATGTGGCAGACTGAGGTGCAGAAGGACTTTTACTAAGAGGAGAGGTTGGAGACTGGGGTGCAGAAGGATTCTTACAGAGAGCAGACAATGGAGACTGGGGAGCAGAAGGAGTTTTACAGAGAGCAGAGTTTGGAGATTGGGGTGCAGAAGAACTGTTACAGAGGAAAGCTGTTGGAGACTGGGGTGAAGAAGGCCTGTAACAGACAGCAAAATTTGAAGACTGAGGTTCAGGAAGACTGTTGCAGAGAGCAGAGGTTGGAGACTGGGTTGCAGGAGGACTGTTTCAGAGAGCAGAGTTTGGAGACTGCAGTACAGAAGGACTATTACAGAGAGTAAAGCTTGGAGACTGGGGTGCAGAAGGAATGTCACAGAGAACAAAGGTTGGAAACATGGGTGCAGAAGGATCTTATAGAGACCAAAATTGGAGACTGGGGTGCAGAAGGACTGTTGCAGAAAGCAGACGTTGGAGATTGGGGTGCAGAAAGATTGTTGCAGAGAGTAGAGGTTGGAGACTTGCATGTAGAAGCACTGTTTCAGAGAGCAGATGTTTGAGACTGGGGTGTAGAAGGACTGTTGCAGAGAGCAGAAGTTGGAGACTGGGGTGCAAAAGGAACGCTACAGAGAGCAGAGTTTGGAGAGTGCAGTACAGACGGACTGTTTGGAGACAGAAGTGCAGAAGGACTATTGCAGAGAAAAGGGTTTGGAGACTGGGGTGCAGAAGAAATGATGCAGAGAGCAGAGGATGGAGAATAAGGTGCAGAAAAACTTTTACAGAGAGCAGAGTTTGGAGACTGGGGTGCCCAAGGACTGTTACAGAAAGCAGAGTTTGGATACTTCTTTTCAGAAAGATCATACAAAGAGCAGAGGTTGGAGAGTTGGGTGCAGAAGGATCGAGGAAGAGAGCAAAAGTTGGAGACTCAGTTGTAGAAGAATCATTACAGAGAGCAAAGTGGAGAAGGATCATAACAGAGAGAAGAGGTGGGAGACTGGGGTGCAGAAGAACAGTTACAGAGAGCACAGTTTGGAAACTGGGGTGCAGATAGAATTTTGCAAAAAGCAGAGTTTGGATCCTGGGGTGCAGAAAGACTGTTGCAGAGAGCAAAGGTTGGAGACTGAGATGCAGAAGGACTGTTCCACATAGCAGACTTTGGAGACTGGGGTGAAAATCATGATACATAAAGCAGAGGTGGGAGACTGGGGTGCAGAAGGATTGTTAAAGAGAGCAGAGGTTGGAGACTGGTGTGCCGAAGAACTGTTACAAAGAGCAGAGGTTGAAGACTGGTGTGTAGAAGGACTGTTGCAGAGAGCAGAGGATGGAGACTTGGGTGCAGAAGGACTGATACAGAGAGCAGAGTTTGGAGACTGGGTTGCAGAAGGCCTGTTACAGAGAGCAGAGGTTGAAGACTTGGTGCAGGAGGGCTGTTACAGAGATTAGAGTTTGGAGACTGGTGTGCAGAAGGATCGTTACAGAGAGCAGATTTTGGAGACTTGAGTGCAGAAGGAAGGTTGCAGAGAGCAGATGTTGGAGACTGGGATGCAGAAGGACTGTTGCAGAGAGCAGAGTTTTGACACTGGGTAGCAGAAGGACTTTCACACAGAGCAAAGGTTGAAGACTGTGGTGTAGAAGAACTCTTTCAGAGAGCAGGGTTTGGAGACTGGGGTAGAGAAGGACTGTTACAGAGAGAAGATGTTTGAGACTGAGATGCAGAAAGACTGTTACAAAGAGCAGAGTTTGGAGATTGGGGTGCAGAAGGACTTCTTCAGAGAGTAGATGTTGGAGAGTGGGGTGCAGAAGAACTGTTGCAAAGAGCCGAAGTTGGAGACTGGGGTGCAGAAGGATTGTTGCAGGGAGTAGAAGTTGGATGTGACGTGCTGAAGTACTCTTGCAGACAACAGAGTTTGGAGAATGGGGTGCAGAAGGACGGTTACAGAGAACATATGTTGGAGACTTAGGTGCAGAAGGATTGTTACAGAGAGCAGAGGTTGGAGACTGAGGTGAAGAAGGACTATGACAAAGATCAGAGTTTGGAGACTGGGGTGCAGAAGGATCTTTAAGAGAGCGGAGGCTGGAGACTGGGGTGAAGACGAACTGTTGCACAGAGTAGAAGTTGGAGACTGGGGTAGAGAAGGACTGTTACAGAGAGAAGATATTTGAGCCTGAGGTGCAGTAGGACTGTTACAAAGAGAAGAGTTTGGAGACTTGGGTGCAGAAGGACTGATACAAAAAGCAGAGTTTGGAGACTTGGGTCCAGAATGAACCTTAATGAGAGCAGAGGTTGGAGACTGCAGTATAGAAGGACTGTTTCAGAGAGCAGAGGTTGGAGACTAGGGTACCGTAGGACTGTTGCAGAGAGCACAGGTTGGAGAATGGGATGCAGAAGGACTTTGCAGAGAGCAGAGTTTGGAGACTGATGTGCAAAGGGACTGTAATAGAGAGCAGAGTTTGGAAACTGTGGTGCTGAAGGACTAATACAGAAAGCAGAGGTTGGAGAGTTTGGTGAAGGGATGCAGAACGACTGTTACAGAGGGCAGACATTGGAGACTGGGTTGCGGAAGTATCTTACAGAGACCAGAGGTTGGAGACTGAGGTGCAGAAGGACCGTTACAGAGAGTAGAGGTTGGATACTGAGGTGCAGAAGGACCATTGCAGAGAGCAGAGGTGGAGTCAGAGGTGCAGAAGGACTTTTACAGAGAGCAGAGATTGGAGACTTAGGTGCAGAAGGACTGTAGCAGATAGCAGTTGTTGTAGACTGGGGTGAATAAGGACTGTTGCAGGGACCAGGTTTTAGAGACTTGGGTGCAGTAGGACTGTTGCAGAGAGAAGAATTTGGAGACTGAGGTGCAGAAGGACAGTTACAAAAAGCAGAGGTTGGAGACTGGGGTGTAGAAGGACTTATACAGAAAGCAGAGGTTAAAGACTGGGGTGCAGAAAAACCGTTAAAGAGAGCAGAGGTTGGAGACTGTGGTTCAGGAGGACTGTTGCAGAGAACAGAGTTTTAAAACTGTGGTGAAGAAGAACTGTTGCAGAGATTTGAGTTTGGAGACTGAGGTGCAGAAAGAATGTTACAGAGAGCAAAGTTTGGAGAATGTGGTGCAGAATTACTGATACAGAAAGCAGAGGTTGGAGACTGGGATGCAAAAGAACCATATCAGAGAACAGAGGTTGGAGACTGTGGTTCAGGAGGACTGTTGAAGAGAACAGAGGTTAGGAAATGGGGTGCAGAAGGACTGTTACAGAGAGCAGAGTTTAGAGAATGGGATGGAAATGTAGGGTTGCTGAGTTCAAAGGTTGGAGATAGAGGTTCATAAGGACTGTTACAGAGAGCAGAGGTTGGAAACCGTGGTGCAGAAGGAATGATACAGAAAGCAGAGGTTTGAGACTGTGGTGCAGAAAGACCGTTACAGCAGAGGTTGGAGACTAGGATGCAGAAGGACTGTTACAGAGAGCAGAGGTTTGAGACTGGGTAGTAAAAGGACTGTTGCAGAGACAGAGATTGGAGACTGGGTTGCAGCAGGAGCATTGAAGAAAGAAGAGGTTGAAGACTGGGTTCAAGAAGGAATGTTACAGAGAGCAGAGTTTGAAAACTGGGGTGCAGAAGGACCTTAAAGAGAACAGAGATTAGAGACTGGGGTGCACAAAGAGTGTTAAAGAGAAGAGACGTAGGAGACTGGGGTGCAGAAGGTCTGTTGCATAGAGCAGACGTTGGAGACTGGGGTGCAAAAAGACTGTTACAAAGAATAGAGGTTGGAGATTGTGATGCAAAAGGCCTGTTACAGAGAGCAGAGGTTCTAGACGAGGGTGCCGAAGAAATGTTAGAGAGAGAAGAGTTGTTAGACAAGGTTGCAGAAGGATCTTACAGAGAGCAGATTAAAGACCGAGTTGCAGCAGGACTTTTACAGAGAGCTGAGGTTGAAGACTGGGTTGCAGAAGGCCTTTTACGAAGATCAGAGTTTGGAGAATGGCTGCAGAATGACTTTACATATGGCAGAGTTGGAAACTGGTTTGCAGAAGGATCTTACAGAGAGCAGATATTAGAGACTGAGGTGCAGAAAGACTATTACAGAAAGTAGAGGTTGGACACTGAGGTGCAGAAAGATCGTTGCAGAGAACAGAATTTTAAGACTGAGGTGCTGAAGGACTGTTGCAGAGAGCACATGTTAGAGACTGGGTTTCAGAAGGACTGTTGCAGAGAGCTGAGGTTGGAGACTAGGGTGCAAAAGGATCGTTGTAGAGAGCAGAGGTTTGATACTGGGGTGCAGAATGATTTTTATAGAGAACATACTTTGGAGAATGGGGTGCAGAAGGGCTGTTACAGAGAGCAGAGTTTGGAGACTGGGTTGCAAAAGGATCTTACAGAGAGCACATGTTGGAGACTGACGTTTAGTAGGACTATTGCAGAGAGCAGAGGTTGGAGACTGGGGTGCAGAAGGACTGTTACACAGAGCAGAGGTTGAAGACTGTGTTGTAGAAGGACTGTTGCAGAGAGGAGAGGTAGGAGACTTGGGTGCAGAAAGACTGTTGCAGAGAGCAGAATTTAGAGACTGAGGTGCAGAAGGACTGTAACAGAGAGCAGAGTTTGGAGACTGGGATGCAGAAGGACCGTTTCAGAGAGCAGATTTTGGAGACTAGGGTACAGAAAGACTTTTGCAGAGAGCAGATGTTTTAGACAGTGGTTCAGAAGAACTGTAGAAGAGAGCAGAAGTTAGAGAATGGGGTGCAGAAGTAAGGTTGCAGAGAGCAGAGGTTAGAGAAAGAGGTGCAGAAGGACTATTACAGAGAGCAGAGGTTGGAAACAGTGGTGCAGAAGGACTGATACAGAAAGCAGAGGTTTGAAATTGTGGATCAAAAGGACTGTTACAGAGAGCAGAGGTTGAAGACTGCGGTACAGAAGGACTTTTACAGAGAACAGAGGTTGGAGAATGGGGAGTAGAAGAACTGTTGCAGAGAACAGAGTTTGGAGACTGGGGTGCAGCAGTACCGGTGCAGAATCCAAAGTTTGGAGACTGTGGTGGAAAAGTAATGTTACAGAGAGCAGAGTTTGAAAACTGGGATGCAGAAAAATCTTACAGATAGCAGAGATTGTAGACCGAGGTGCAGCAAGACTGTTACAGAGAGAAGAGGTTGGAGACTGGGGTGCAGATGGATCGTTGCAGACAGCAGAGTTTCCAGACTGAGGCTCAGCAGGACTGTTGCTGAGAGCAGATGTTGGAGACTTGGGTGCAGAAGAACTGTTGCTGAGAGCAGATTCTGGAGATTGGGATGCAGAAGGATCATTGCAGAGAGCAGAGGTTAGACAATGGGGTGAAGAAGGACTGTTACACAAAGCAGAGGTTGGAGACTGGGGTGAAGAAGGACTTTTTCAGAGAGCAGATGTTGGAGACTTAGGTGCAGAAGAACTTTTGCAGAGAGCAGATGTTAAAGACTGGGATGCAGAAGGATTATTACAGAGAGCAGAGGTTGGACACTGCGGTACAGAAGGACTGTTACACAGAGTAGAGGTTGGAGACTTGGGTGAAGAAGGACTGTTGCAGGGAGCAAGTGATGGAGACTTGGGTGCAGAAGGACTGTTGCAGAGAGAAGAATTTGGAGACTGAGGTTCAGAAGAAAATTTGCAGATAGCAGAGTTTGGAGACTGGGGTGCAGAAGGACTGATACACAAAGCAGAGTTTGGAGACTGGGGTGCAGAAGGATTGTTGCAGAAAGTAGAGTTTGGAGACTGCAATACAGGAGGAGTGTTACACAGAAAAGAGTTTGGACATTGGGGTGGAGAAGAACTGTTTCAGAGTGCAGATGTTGGAGACTGGGGTGCAGAAGAACTTTTGCAGAGAGCAGAGTTTAAAGACTGGGGTGCAGAAGAACTGTTGCAGAGAGCAGCGGTTGGAGACTGAGGTACAGAAAGAATGTTACAGAGAGCAATGTTTGGAGACAGGGGTACAGAATTACTGATACAGAAAGCAGAGGTTGGAGACTGGGGTGCAGAAAGACTGTTAAAGAGAGCAGAGATTGGAGACTAGGGTACAGAAGGACCGGTGCAGAATCCAGAGGTTGGAGACTGTGGTGTAAAAGGAATGTTACAGAGAGCAGAGTTTGAAAACTGAGATGCAGAAGGATCTTAAAGAGAGCATAGTTTGGAGACAGGGGTGCAGAAGGACTGTTGAGGAGAGGAGACGTTGGAGACTGGGATGCAGAAAGATTGTTGCAGAGAGCAGAGTTTGGAGATTGGGGTGCAAAAGGCCTGTTACAGACAGCAGAGGTTGGAATGTGGGGTGCAGAATAACAGTTACAGAGACCAGAGTTTTTAGAGAAAGTTGCAGAAGGATCTTACAGAGAGCAGAGATTTTAGACCTAGGTGCAACAGGACTGTTACAGAGAGCAGAGGTTCGAGACTGGGGTGCAGAAAACCTGTTATGGAGAGCAGAGTTTGGAGACTGGGGTGCAGAAGGACTAATACATAGGGCAGAATTTTTAGACTGGGTTGCAGAAGGATCTAATAGAGAGCAGATTTTAGAGACTGAGGTGTAGAATGATTGTTGCAGAGAGAAGAGTTTGGAGACTGGGGTGCTGAAGGCCAGTTACAGAGAACAGAGATTGAAGACTGGCGTGCAGAAGGATTATTATAGAGAACAGAGTTAGGATACTGGGTGGCAGAAGGATCTTACAGAGAGCAGAGTATTTAGACTGAGGTGAAGAAGGACTGTTACAGAGAGCAGTGGTTGGAGACTGGAGTGCAGAGGGATCATGCAGAGAGAAGAGGTTTGAGACTGAGGTGTAGAAGGACTTTTACAGAGAGCAGAGGTTGGAGACTGCGGTGCAGAAGGACTGTTACAGGGAGCAAATTTTGGAGACTGTGTTGCAGAAGGATCTTACATAGAGCAGAGTTTGGAGACTGAGGTGCAGAGGGACTGTTACAGAGAGCAGAGTTTGGAGACTGGGGTGCAGAAGGACTGTTACACAGAGCAGAGGTTGAAGACTGGGTTGTAGAAGGACTGTGGCAGAGAGGAGAGGTTGGAGACTTGGGTGCAGAAAGACTGTTGCAGAGAGCAGAATTTGGAGACTGAGGTGCAGAAGGACTGTTACAGAGAGCAGAGTTTGGAGACTGGGGTGCAGAAGGACCGTTACAGAGAGCAGAGTTTGGAGACTAGGGTACAGAAGACTGTTGCAGAGAGCAGATGTTTTAGACTGTAGTTCAGAATAACTGTAGAACAGAGCAGAGGTTAGAGAATGGGGTGCAGAAGTAAGGTTGCAGATAGCAGAGGTTGGAGAAATAGTTGCAGAAGGACTATTACAGAGAGCAGAGTTTGAAAACAGTGGTGCAGAAGCACTGATACAGAAAGCAGAGGTTTGAGATTGTTGTGCAGAAGGACTGTTACAGAGAGCAGAAGATGAAGACTGCGGTACAGAAGGACTGTTACAGAGCGCAGAGGTTGGAGAATGGGGAGCAGAATAACTGTTGCAGAGAACAGAGTTTGGAGACTGGGGTGCAGCAGGACCTGTGCAGAATCCAGAGGTTGGAGACTGTGGTGGAAAAGTAATGTTACAGAGAGCAGAGTTTTAAAACTGGGATGCAGAAGGATCTTACAGATAGCAGAGATTGTAGACCGAGGTGCAGCAAGACTGTTACAGAGAGAAGAGGTTGGAGACTGGGGTGCAGAAAGATTGTTGCAGACAGCAGAGTTTCCAGACTGAGGTGCAGAAGGACTGTTGCTGAGAGCAGATGTTGGAAACTTGGGTGCAGAAGAACTCTTGCTGAGAGCAGATTCTGGAGACTGGGATGCAGAAGGATCATTGCAGAGAGCAGAGGTTGGACACTGGGGTGATAAGGACTGTTACACAAAGCAGAGGTTGTAGACTGGGGTGAAGAAGGACTTATTCAGAAAGCAGATTTTGGAGACTTAGGTGCAGAAGGAGTGTTGCAGAGAGCAGATGTTGGAGACTGGGATTCAGAAGCATTATTACAGAGAGCAGAGGTTGGACACTGGGGTGCAGAAGGACTGTTACACAGAGTAGAGGTTGGAGACTGGGGTGAAGAAGGACTGTTGCAGGGAGCAGGTGTTGGAGACTTGGATGCAGAAGGACTGTTGCAGAGAGCAGAATTTGCAGACTGAGGTTCGGATGGACTGTTGCAGATAGCAGAGTTTGGAGACTGGGGTGCAGAAGGACTGATACACAAAGCAGAGTTTGGAGACTGGGGTGCAGAAGGACCGTTAGAGAGAGCAGAGTTTGGAGACTTCAATACAGGAGGACTGTTAAAGAGAGAAGAGTTTGGATATTGGGGTTGAGAAGAACTGTTTCAGAGTGAAGAAGTTGGAGACTGGGGTGCAGAAGAACTGTTGCAGAGAGCAGCGGTTGGAGACTGAGGTGCAGAAAGAATGTTACAGAGAGCAAAGTTTGGAGACAAGGGTACAGAATTACTGATACAAAAGCAGAGGTCAGAGACTGGGGTACAGAAGGACCGTTACAGAGAGCAGAGGTTGAAGACTGAGGTTCAGAAGGACTGTTGCAGAGAGCAGAGATTAGATAATGGGGTGTAGAAGGACTGTTAAAGAGAGCAAAGGTTGGAGACTAGGGTACAGAACAACCGGTGCAGAATCCAGAGGTTGGAGACTGTGTTGGAAATGGAATGTTACAGAGAGCAGAGTTTGAAAACTGGGATGCAGAAGGATCTTACAGAGAGCAGAGTTTGGAGACAGGGGTGCAGAAGGACTGTTGAGGAGAGGAGACAGTGGAGACTGGGGTGCAGAAAGATCGTTGCAGAGAGCAGAGGTTGGAGACAGGTGCAAAAACACTCTTACAGAGAGTAGAGGTTGGAGATTGAGGTGCAAAAGGCCTGTTACAGATAGCAGAGGTCGAAATCTGAGGTGCAGAATAACTGTTACAGAGAGCAGAGTTTTTAGAGAAGGTTGCAGAAGGATCTTACAGAGAGAGCAGAGATTTTAGACCTAGGTGCAGCAGGACTATTACAGAGAGCAGAGGTTCGAGACTGGGGTGCAGAAGACCTGTTACAAAGAGCAGAGTTTGGAGACTGGGGTGCAGAAGGACTGATACAGAAGGCAGAGTTTTTAGACTGGGTTGCAGAAGGATCTAACAGAGAGCAGATTTTGGAGACTGAGGTGTAGAATGATCATTGCAGAGAGAAGAGTTTGGAGACTGGGGTGCTGACGGCATGTTACAGAGAGCAGAGTTTTGAAACTAAGGTGCAGAAGGCCTGTTAAAGAGAGCAGAGTTTTGAATACTGGGGTGCAGAAGGACCATTACAAAGAGCAAAATTTGGAGACGGAGGTGAAGAAGGTCTTTTACAGAGAGCAGAGTTTGGATACTGGGGTTCAATAGGACTGTTACAGAGAGCAGAGGAGAATAGGGTGCAGAGGAATCGTGCAGAGAGAAGAGGTTTGAGACTGAGGTGTAGAAGGACTTTTACAGAGAGAAGAGGTTGGAGACTGCAGTGCAGAAGGTTACAGATAGCAGAGGTTGAAATCTGAGGTGCAGTCCTTCTGCACCCCAGTCTCCAAACTCTGCTCTTTGTAGCAGAAGGACTGTTACAGGGAGCAAATTTTGGAGACTGTGTTGCAAAAGGATCTTACATAGAGCAGAGTTTGGAGACTGAGGTGCAGAAGGACTGTTACAGAGAGCAAATGATGGAGTCTGGGGTGTAGAAGGATTGTTGCAGAGAGAAAAATTTTCAGACTGAGGTTAAGAAGGACTGTTTCAGAGAGCAGATTTTGGAGACTGGGGTGCAGAAAGATCGTTACAGAGAGCAGAAGTTGGAGACTGGGGTGCAGAACAACTGCTACAGAGAGCAGATTTTGGAGACTGGGGTGCAGAAGGCCTGTTACAGAGAGCAGAATTCTGAGACTGGGGTGCAGAAGAACTTTTACAGAGAGCAGAGGTTTTTAGACTGGGTTTAAAAGGATCTTACAGAGAGCAGAGGTTTGAGACTGAGGTGCAGAAGGACGGTTGCAGAGAGCAGATATTGGAGACTGCAGTACAGAAGGACTGTTGCAGAGAGCTGAGTTTGGAGACTAGGGTACACAAGGACTTTTTTAGAGAGAAGATGTTGTAGACTGTTGTTCAAAAGGACTGTTGCAGAGAGCAGAAGTTGGAGAATGGGGTACAGAAAGACTTTTGCAGAGAGCAGAGTTTGGAGACTGAGGTTCAGATGGACGGATAATGAGAGCAGAGGTTGGAGAGTGGTGTGCAAAAGGACCTTTACAGAGAGCCGAGTTTGGTTACTGTGGTACAGAAGGACTATTACAGAGAGCAGAGTTTGGAGACTGGGAGCAGAAGGACTCTTGCGGAGTACAGAGGTAGGAGACTGGAGTGCAGCAGGATCGTTGCAGAAAGCAGAGGTTGGAGACTGGCGTGGAGAAGGAATATTACAGAGAGCAGATTTTGGAAACTGGGGTGTAGAAAGATCTTTCAGAGACAGAGGTGGGAGACTGAGTCAGAGGATCGTTGGAGAGAACAGAAGTTGGAGACTGGGGTAAAGAAGGATCATTGCAGTCAGCAGAGTTTCCAGACTCAGATGCAGAAGGACTGTTACACAGAGCAGAGGTTGAAGAATGAGGTGAAGAAGGACAGTTACAGAGAGCAGATGTGGAAGAAATGGGTGCAGACTGATACAGAGCAGAAGTTGGAGACTGAGGTACAGAAAGACTGTTTCAGAGAGAAGATGTTGGAGACTCGGGTGTAGAAGGATTATTGCAGAGAGCAAGTTTTCAAACTGAGGTACAGAAGAACTGTTGCAGAGAGCAGATGTTGGAGATTGAGGTGCAGAAGGACTGTTGCAGCGAGCAGAGATTGGAGACTGGGGTGCAGAAGGACTGTTGCAGAGCAGTTTATAAAGACTAGGGTGTAGAAGGACTATTCCAGAGAGCAGAGGTTAGAGATTGGGGTGTAGAAGGACTGTTGCAGAGATCAGAAAATGGAGACTGGGTTTGAGAAGGACAGTTACAGAGAGCAGATATTGGAGACTGGGGTGCAGAAATAATGTTGCAGAGAGCAGTAATTGGAGACTGGGGTGCATATGGACCATTGCAGACAGTAGAGGTTGCAAACTGAAGTGCAGAAGGACTGATACAGACAACATAGTTTCGAGAATGTGGTGCAGAAGGACAGATACAGAAAGCAGAGGCTGGAGAATGTGGTGCAGAAGGACCCTAAAGAGAACAGAGGTTGGAGACTGCGGTAGAGAAGGACTGTTACAGAGAGCAGAGTTTCAAGACAGGTGTGCAAAATTATCTTACAGAGAGCATAGGTTGTAGACTAGGGTGTAGAAGGACTGTTGCAGAGCAGATCATGGAGACAAGGGTGTAGAAGGACTGTTACAGAGAGCAGAGGTTGTAGACTGGGGTGCAGAAGCATCATACAGAGAGCAGAGTTTGGAGACTGAGGTGCAGAAGGACTGTTGCAGAGAGCAGAGATTGGAGACTGGGTTGCAGAAGAACTGATACAGAGGGCAGAGTTGGGAGACTTGTGTGCAGAAGCATCTTACAGCGAGCGAAGTATGGAGACTGAGGTGCAGAAAGACTGTTGCAGAGAGCAGAGGTTGGAGACTGGGGTGCAGAAGGACTGTTAAAGAGAGCAGAGTTTGGAAACTTGGCTGAAGAAGGCCTGTTACAGAGAGAAGAGGTTGGAGACTGGAGTGCAGAAGGCCTCTGACAGAGAACAGAGATTGGAGACTGAGGTGCAGAAGGACAGTTTCAGAGAACAGAAGTTGGAGACTGGGGTGCATAAGGACCGTTGCTGAGAGAAGATGTTGGAGACTGATGTGCAGAAGGACTTTTACAGAGAGCACAGGTAGGAGACTGGGGTGCAAAATGAATGTTGTAGAGAGCAGAGGTTGGAGACTTTGGTGCAGAAGGACTGTTACAGAAATCAAAGGTTATAGACTGAGGTGCAGAAAGACTGTTAAAGAGAACAGAGCTTGGAGAGTGGGTTCAGAAGGACTTATTTAGAAAGCAGATGTTGGAGACTGGGTTGCAGATGGACGGATAAAGCGAGCAGAGGTTTGAGACTCCAGTACAGAAGGACTGCTACAGAGTGCAGAGGTTTGAGAATGCGGTGAAGAAGGACTGTTGCAGACAACAGATTTTGGAGACTGAGGTGCAGAAGAACCTTCTCAGAGTGCAGAGGTTTGAGACTGAGGTGCAGAATTATTGTTACAGAGAGCAGAGTTTAGAGACTTGGGTGCAGAAAGACTGTTTCAGTGAGCAGAGTTTGCAGACTGTGTTTCAGAAGGGTCTCACAGAAAGAAGAGGTTGGAGACTGATTTACAAAAGGACTGTTACAGCGAGCAGAGTTTGGAGACTGGGGTGCAGAAGATTGTTGGAGAGAGCAGAGTTTTTAGACTGAGGTACAGAAGAACTGTTGCAGAGAGCAGATGTTGGAGACTGGGTGAACAAAGACTGTTGCAGTGAGCACAGGTTGGAGACAGGGTGCAGAAGGATCGTTGCAGAGAGCAGAGGTTGGAGACTGGGGTGCAGAAGGACTGATGAAGACAGCAGAGGTTGGAGACTGGGGTGCAAAAGGCCTGTTTCAGAGAGCAGAGTTTAGAGACTGTTGTGCAGAAGGACTATTACAGAGAGCAGAGTTTTGAGACTGGTTTGCAGAAGGATCTTACGGAGATCAGAGGTTGGAGACTGAGGTGCAGAAGCACTGTTGCAGAGAGTAGAGTTTGGAGACCTAGGTGCAGAAGGACCGTTGCAGAGAGCAGAGGTTGGAGACTGAGGTGCAGAATGATTGATAAAGAGAGCAGAGGTTGGAGACTGGAGTGCAGAAGGCCTGTTACAGAGAGCAGAGTTTGGAGACTGCAGTACAGAAGGACTGTTACAGAGAGCAGATTTTGCAGACTGTGGTGCAGAAGGACTGTTGCAGAGAACAGCAGTTGGAGACTGGGGTGCATAAAAACCGTTGCTGAGAGAAGAGGTTGGAGACTGATGTGCAGAAGGATTGTTACAGAGAGCATAAGTTGGAGACGGAGGTGCAGAAGGACTGTTACAGAGAGTAGAGTTTGGAGACTTGGGTGCAGAAGGACTGATACAGAGAGCAGAGGTTGAAGACTGGGGTACAGAAGGAATGTTGCAGAGTGCAGAGTTTTAAACTGGCGGGCAGAAAGACTGTTGCAGAGAGAAGATGTTGGAGATGGGGTGCAGAAGGACTGTTACAGAGAGCAGAGGTTGAAGCCTGTGGTGCAGCCGGACTGAAAGAGAAAGCGGAGTTTGGAAACGGGGATGAAGAAAGTCCATTACAAAGATCAGAGGTTGGATACAGGTGTGCAGAAGTATCTTACAGAGAACAGAGGTTTGAGACTGTGGTGTAGAAGGAGTGTGGCAGAGAGTAGAGGTTGGAGACTGGGGTGCAGAAAGACTGTTGCAGAGAGCAAAGGATAAATATTGTGGTGCAGAAGGACTGTTACAGAGAGCAGAGTTTGGACACTGGGCTGCAGGACTGATACAGAAAGAAGATGTTGGAAACTGGGGTGCAGAATTATTGTTGCAGACAAAAGAAGTTTCAGAAGGACTGTTGCAGAGAGCAGAGGTTGGAGACTGGGATGCAGAAGGACTGTTGCAGAGAACAGAGGTTGAAGACTGGGGTGCAGAAGGATAGTGGAAGAGAGCAGTATTTTCAGTTGAGGTGCAGAAGAACTAATGCAGAGAGAAGATGTTGGAGACTGGGGTGCAGAAGGACTGTTGCAGAGAGCAGAGGTTATAGATTCGTGTGCAGAAGGACTGTTCTAGAGAGGAGATGTTGGAGACTGGAGTGCAGAAATCCTGTTACAGAGAGCAGAGTTTTGAGAAGAGGTGCATAAGGACTGTTACAGAGAGTAGAGTTTGGATACTGAGGTGCAGATGGATAATTGCAGAGAGAAGTGGTTGAAGACTGAGGTGAAGAAGGACTGTTACAGAGAGCAGAGGTTGGAGACTGAGGTGCAGAAGGACTGATGCAGAAAGCAGAGTTTAGAGACTTGGGTGCAGAAGGACCATTACAGAGAGCAGATGTTGGGGACTGCGGTGCAGAAGAATTGTTACAGAGAGCAGAGGTTGCAGACTGGGGTGCAGAAGGACTGTTGTAGAGAACAGTTGTAGGAGATTGGGGTGCAGAAGTATTGTTGCAGAGAGCAGAGGTTGGAGACTGAGGTGCATAAGGACTGTTACAGAGAACAGAGGTTGAAGACTGGGGTGCAGAAGGATAGTGGAAGAGAGCAGAATTTTCAGTTGAGGTGCAGAAGAACTAATGCAGAGAGAAGATGTTGGAGACTGGGGTGCAGAAGGACTGTTGCAGAGAGCAGAGGTTATAGATTCGTGTGCAGAAGGACTGTTCTAGAGAGGAGATGTTGGAGACTGGAGTGCAGAAATCCTGTTACAGAGAGCAGAGTTTTGAGAAGAGGTGCATAAGGACTGTTACAGAGAGTAGAGTTTGGATACTGAGGTGCAGATGGATAATTGCAGAGAGAAGTGGTTGAAGACTGAGGTGAAGAAGGACTGTTACAGAGAGCAGAGGTTGGAGACTGAGGTGCAGAAGGACTGATGCAGAAAGCAGAGTTTAGAGACTGGGGTGCAGAAGGACCATTACAGAGAGCAGATGTTGGGGACTGCGGTGCAGAAGAATTGTTACAGAGAGCAGAGGTTGCAGACTGGGGTGCAGAAGGACTGTTGTAGAGAACAGTTGTAGGAGATTGGGGTGCAGAAGTATTGTTGCAGAGGTTGGAGACTGAGGTGCATAAGGACTGTTACAGAGAGCAGAGTTTGGAGATTGGGGTGCAGAAGAACTGTTGCAGAGAACAGATGTTGGCGACTGAGGTGCACAAGGACCGTTGAAAATAGCAGAGGTTGGAGACTGGGGTGCAGAAGGATCTTACAGAGAGCAGAGGTTGTAGACTGAAGTGCAGAAGGACTGTTGTAGAGAGCAGACGTAGGAGATTGGGGTGCAGAAGGATTGTTGCAGACAGCAGAATTTGGAGACTGGGGTGCACGACTGGTAAGAAAGCAGATGTTGGAGACTGGGGTGCCGAAGGACCGTTACAGAGAGCTGAGATTGGAGACGGGGATGCAAAAAGACTTTTACAAAGAGCAGAGATTAAAGACTGGGGAGCGGAAGAAATGTTACTGAGAGTAGAGTTTGGACTCTGGGATAAAGAAGCATATTACAGCGAGCAGAGTTTGGAGAGTGGGGTGAAGAAGGACCTTTGCAGAGAGCAGAATTTGGAGACTGGGGTGCAGAAGGATTGTTACAGAGAACAGAATTTTGATATTGAGGTGCAGAAGGATTGTTGCATAGAGCAGAAGTTGGAGATTTGGGTGCAGAAGGACTATTGCAGAAAGCAGAAGTTAGAGACTGAGGTGCAGAAGGACTGTTACAGAGAGCAGAGGATTGAGACAGAGGTGAGGAAGGAATGATACAGAAAGCAGACTTTGGAGACTGGGGTACAGGAGGACCATTACAGAGAGAAGAGGATGGAGACTGGGGTGCAGAAGGACTGTTGCAGAGATTCGATGATGAAGACTGGGGTTCAGTATGACTGTAGCAGAGAGCTGACGTTGGAGACTGTGGTGCAAAAGAACTGATACAGAAATCAGTGTTTGGAGACTGGGGTGCAGAAGGACCCTTACAGGGAGCAGAGTTTAGAGACTGCGGTACAGATGGACTGTTACAGAGAGCAGAGTTCGGAGACGGGGTAGCAGAAGGATCTTACAGAGAGCAGAGTTTGGATACTCGGGTTCAGAAAAACTGTTGCAGAGAGCAGACGTTGGGGACTGGGGTGCAGAACAATCCTTTCAGAGAGCAGATGTTGGCAACTGGCCTGTAGAAGGACTGTTTCAGAGAGCAGAGGTTGTAGACTGACGTGCAGAAGGGCTGCTACAGGGAGCAGAGTTTGGAGACTGGGATGCAGAAATACTGTTGCAGTAAGCAGAGATTAGAGACTTGGTTGGAGAAGGAATGTTACAGAGAGCAGAGTTTGTAAACTGAGGTGCGGAAAGACCATTACAGAGAGCAGACTATGGAGACTGCAGTACAGAAGGACTGTTACACAGAGCAGATCTTGGAGACTGTGGTGCAGAAGGACTATTGCAGAGCAGATGTTGGATACTGGGGTGCAGAAGGACTGCTGCAGAGAGCAGAGGATGGAGACTGTGGTGAAGAAAGACTGAGAAAGAAAGCAGATTTTGGAGACTGGGTGCAGAAGGAGCATTACAGAGATCAGAGGTTAGAGACTGTTGTACAGAAGAACTGTTTTAGAGAACAAGGTTGGAGACTGGGGTGCATAGGGACCATTGCAGAGGGCAGACGTTGGAGACTGCAGTGCAGAAGGAATGTTACAGAGAGCAGAGTGTGGAAATTGGAGTGCAGAAGAATTGTTGCAGATCGCAGACGTTGGAGACTGGGGTACAGAAATATTTTTGTAGAGAGTAGATTATGGAGACTGAGGTATTGAAGGACTGTTCTAGAGAGCAGACGTTGGAGACTGGGGTGCAGGAGAACTGTTGCAGAGAGCAGTTGTTGAAGACTGAGGTGCAGAAAAACTGTTACAGAGAGCTGTGTTTGGAGACTGGGGTGAAGAAGGACTAATACTGAGAGCTGAGTTTGGTGACTAGGGACCAGAAAGATCTTACAGAGAGGAAATTTTTGAGACTGGGGTGCAGAAGGATTGTTGCAGAGAGCAGACTTTGGAGACTGGGGTGCAGAAGGATCATTGCACAGAGTAGATTATGGAGACTGGTGTATAGAAGGACTGTTCTAGAGAGCAGAGTTTTGAGACTGGGGTGAAGAAGAACTGTTGCAGAGAGAAGTTGTTGAAGACTGAGGTGTAGAAAAACTGTTACAGAGATCAGTGTTTAGAGACTAAGGTGCAGAAGGACTGTCGCAGAGAGGAGAGGTTGGAGACTGGGTGCAGAAGGACTGTGCAGAGAGCAGTGTTTTGAGACTGGGGTGAAGAAAGACTGTTACAGAGAATAGAGGTTAGAGACTGCTGTACAGAAGAACTGATAAGAGAGCAGAGGTATGAGACAGGTGTGCAGAAGGATCTTACAGAGAGCAGAGGTTGGAGACTGGGGTGCAATAGGACTGATGCAGAGAGCAGAGTTTGGAGAATGGGGTGCAGAATGATTGTTGCAGAGAGAAGAGGTTGGATACTGAGGTGCAGAAGGCCTGTTTCAAGAGCAGAGCTTGGAGACTGGGGAGAAGATGACATGTAACACACAGCAGAGTTTGGAGACTGAGTGGCATAAGGATCTTACAGAGAGCAGAGGTTGGTGACTGAGGTGCCGAAGGACTGTCAGAGAGCAGAGGTTGGAAACTGGGGTCCAGAAGGATCCTGTCAGAGAGCAGAGTTTTCAGAATGAGGTTTAGAAAAACTGTTGCAGAGAGCAAATGTGGGGGACTGGGGTGCAGAAGAAGTGTTGCAGTGAGCAGAGGTTGGAGACTTGGGTGTAGAAGGATCGTTGTACAGAACATAGGGTGCAGACTGGGCTGCTGAAGGAGTTTTACAGACTGCAGAATTTTGAGACTGGGGTGCAGAAGGACTGTTATAGAAATCAGAGTTTGGAGACTGGTTTTTAGAAGGATCTTACAGAGAGCAGACGTTGGCGACTGAGGTGCAGAAGGACTGTTACAGAGAGTAGATGTTGAAGACTGAGGTGCAGAAAGACCTTTGCAAAGAGAAGAGGTTGGAGACTGAGTTGCAGAAGGACTATTGCAGAGTGCAGAGGTTGGAGACTTGGGTGTAGGACTGTTGCAGAGAGCAGAGGTTGATGTTTGGGGTTCTGAGAGACTGTTGCAGCTAGCAGACGTTAGAGACTGAAATGCAGAAAGACAGTTACAGAGCACAGGTTGGAGATTGAGTGCAAAAGGACTGATAGAGAAAGCAGAGGTTGGAGAGTGGGGTGCAGAAAGACCATTACAGAGAGAAGAGTTTGGCAACTGCAGTACAAAAGTACTGTTACAGAGAGCATAGGTTCGAGACTGGGGTGGAGAAGGACTGTTGCAGAGAGCTGAGTTTGGAGACTGGGTGCAGTAAGACAATTGCAGAGTGCCGAGGTAGCAGACTGTGGTGGAGAAGGACTGTTACAGAGCAGAGTTTCGAGACTGTCGTGCAGAAGGCCTGTTACAGACAGCAGAGTTTGGAGACTGGGGTGCAGAAGAAGTGTTGTAGAGAACAGAGGTTGAAGACTGGGGTGCAGAAGGATCGTTGCAGAGACCAGAGGTTGGAGCCCGGGGTGCAGAAGGACTGATACAGAAAGCAGAGTTCGGAGACTGGGGTGCAGAATGCCTGTTACAGACAGCAGAGTTTGAAGTCTGAGGTGCAGACAGATTGGTACAGAGAGCAGAGTTTGAATACTGGGTTGCAGAAAGATATTAAGGAGAGCAAAATTTGGAGACTGAGGTGCAGAAGCACTGTTACAGAGAGAAGATGTTGGAGACTGAGGTGCAGAAGGACCGTTGCAGAGAGCAGACATTGGAGACCTAGTTGCAGAAGGATTGTTACAGAGAGCAGAGGTTAAACACTGGGGTGCAGAAGGACTGATACAGAAAGCAGAGGTTGGAGACTCAGGTGCCGAAGGACCCTTACAGAGAGCAGAGGTTGGAGACTGAGGTGCAGAAGGACTGTTGCAGAGAGCAGAGTTTGTAGACTGAGTTGCAGAAAAAGTGTTACAGCAGGCAGATTTTCGAGACTGTTGTGGAAAACGACTGATACAGAAAGCAGAGGTTGGATACTGGGGTGCATAAGGACCCTTTCAGAGAGCAGAGGTTGGAGACTTGGGTGGAGAAGAACTGTTGAAGAGAACAGAGGCTGGAGACTGGGGTGCAGAAGGATTGTTGAGTCGAGCAGAGTATTGAGACTGGGTTGTAGAAGGACTGTTGCAGAGAGCAGATGTTGGAGACTTGGGTGCTGAAGGACTGTTGTAGAGACCAGTTGTTGGAGACTGCAGTGCAGAAGGACTATTACAGAGAGCAGACTTTGGAGACTGGGGTGCAGTAATATTGTTGCAGAGAGCAGATTTTGGAGACTGGGGTGCAGAAGGATCATTATAGAGAGCAGAGATTGGAGACTGTGGTGCAGGAGGACTTTTACAGAAAGCACAGGTTGAAGACTGGGGTGCAGTAGGACTTTTACAGAGAGCACAGGTTGGAGACTCATGTGCAGAAAATCTATTGCACCGAGCAAATTTTGGAGACTGGGTTGCAGAAGGAGTGTTGTAGAGAGCAAAGATTGGAGATTGAAAAATGACGAAGGACCCTTACAGAGAGCAGAGTTTCAAGACTTCTTTACAGAAGTACTTTTACAGAGAGCAGAAGTTGGAGACAAGTGTGCAGAAGGATCTTACAGACAGCATAGGTGTGAGACTGGGGTGCAGAAGGACTGGTGCAGAGAGCAGTGGTTAGAGACTGGGGTGCAGAAGGATAGTTGAAGAGAGAAGAGTTTTGAGACTGGCGTCAAAAGGCCTGTTATACACAGCATAGGTTGGAGATTGAGGTGCAGAATGCCTGTTACAGAGAGCAGTGCTTGGAGACTGGGGTGCAGAAGGACAGTTACAGAGAGCAGAGTTTAATGAGTGGGTTGCAAAAGGATCTTACAGAGACAAAAGGTTGGAGACTGAGGTACATAAAGACTGTTACACAGAGAAGAGTTTTGAGACTTAGATGCAGAAGGATCGTTCCAGAGAGAAGAGTTTTTAGACTGAGGTGCAGAAGGACTGTTACTGAGAGCAGATGATGGAGACTGGGGTGGAGAAGGACTGTTGCAGAGAGCAGATGTTGGAGACTGGGGTGGAGAAGGACTGTTGTAGAGAGCAGATGTTTGAGACTGGGATTCAGAAGGACTGTTGCAGAGAGCAGAGGATTAAGACTGGTGTGCACAAGGACTGTTGCAGAGAGCAGAGTTTGAAGAGTGAGGTGCAGAAGGACAGTTACATAGAGAAGAGTTTGAAGAGTGAGGTGCAGAAGGACTGATACAGAAAGCAGAGGTTGGAGACTGGGGTGCAGAAGGACCCTTACAGAGAACAGAGGTTGAAGACTGATGTACAGAAGAACTGTTGTAGAGAACAAGGTTGGAGACTGGGGTGCAGAGGGTCTATTACAGAGGGCTGACTTTGGAGAGTGGGGTGCAGAAGGAATGTTACAGAGAGCAGAGTTTGGAAACTGGGGTGTAGAAAAATCTTACAGAGAGGAAAGTTTGGAGACTGGGGTGCAGAAGGATTGTTGCAGAGAGCAGACGTTAGAGACTGGGGTGCAGAAGGATCGTTGCAGAGAGTAGATTATGGAGACTGGGGTATAGAAGGACTGTTCTAAAGAGCAGAGGTTAAAGACTGGGGTGCAGAAGGATTGTTGCAGAGAGCAGTTGTTTAAGACTGAGGTGCATAAAAACTGTTACAGGGAGCAGTGTTTGGAGACTGGGGTGCAAAAGGACTGATACTGAGTGTAGAGTTTGGAGACTGGGGAGCAGAAAAATCTTACAGAGAGGAAAGTTTGGAGACTGGGGTGCAGAAAGATTGTTGCAAAGAGCAGACGTTGGAGATTGGGGTGCAGAAGGCCTGTTGCAGAGAGCAGTTTTTGAAGAGTGAGGTGCAGAAAAACTGTTACAGAGAGCAGTGTTTGGAGACTGAGGTGCAGAAGGACTGATGAAGAGAGCAGAGGTTGGAGACTGGGTGCAGAAGGACTGTGCAGAGTGCAGAGTTTCCAGACTGGGGTGCAGAACACTGTTGCAGAGTTTGGAGACTGCGGGGAAAGACTGTTACAGAGAGCAGAGGTTGAATCCTGGGGTGCAGAACGACGGATACAGAAAGCAGAGATTGGAGACTGGGGTGCAGAAGGACCGTTACAGAGAATAGAGTTTGGAGACTGTGGTATAGACGTACTGTTGCAGAGAGCAGAGGTTGGAGACTGGGGTGCAATAGGACTGTTTCAGAGAGCAGAGGTGGGAGAATGGGGTGCAGAAAAATCGTTGCAGAGAGAAGAGGTTGGAGACTGAGGTGCAGAAAACCTGTTACACAGAGAAGAGCTTGGAAACTGGGGAGCAGAAGGCCTGTAACATAGAGTAGCATTTGGAGACTGGGTGGCATAAGTATCTTACAGATAGAAGAGGTTGGTGACGGAGGTGCTGAAGGACTGTCAGAGAGAGCAGAGGTTGTAGACTTTGGTCCACAAAGATCGTTGCAGAGAGCTGAGTTTTCAGAATGAGGTTTAGAAAAACTGTTGCAGAGAGCAGATGTTGGAGACTGGGGTGCAGAAGAACTGTTGCAGAGAGAAGAGTTTGGAGACTTGGGTGTAAAAATCATTGCAGAGAGCAGAGGGTGGAGACTGGGGTGCCAAGGAATGTTACAGAGAGCAGACGTTGGCGACTGAGGTGCAGAAGGACTGTTACAGAGAGTAGATGTTGAAGACTGAGGTGCAGAAAGACCTTTGCAAAGAGAAGAGGTTGGAGACTGAGGTGCAGAAGGACTATTGCAGAGTGCAGAGGTTGGAGACTTGGGTGTAGGACTGTTGCAGAGAGCAGAGGTTGAAGTTTGGGGTTCCGAGAGACTGTTGCAGCTAGCAGACGTTAGAGACTAAAATGCAGAAGGACAGTTACAGAGCACAGGTTGGAGATTGAGTGCAAAAGGACTGATAGAGAAAGCAGAGGTTGGAGAGTGGGGTGCAGAAAGACCGTTACAGAGAGAAGAGTTTGGAAACTGCAGTACAGACGGACTGTTACAAAGAGCAGAGTTTGGAGACTTTTGTGCAGAAGAACTGTTACAGAGTGCAGAGTTTAAAGACTGGGTTGTATAAAGATCTTACAGAGAGCAGAGTTGAGAGAATGAGGTGCAGAAGGACTGTTACAGAGAGCAGAATTAGGATACTGGCGTGCAGAAGTGTGGTTTAAGGGAGAAGAGTTTCAGACTGAGGTTCAGAAGGACTGTTGCAGAGAGCAGGTGTTCGAGACTGGGGTTCAGAAAGACTGTTGCAGAGAGGAGAGTTTGGAGACTGGGGTGCAGAAGGACTGTTATAGAGAGCAGAGTTTAAAGACTGGGTTGCTGAAGGATCTTACAGAGAGCAGAGGTTGGAGAATGAGGTGCAGGTGGACTGTTGCAGAGAGTATTGGTTTGAGACTGGGGTGCAGAAGGATCGTGCAGAGAGCAGAGGTTTAAGACTGAGGTCAAGAAGGACGGTTACAAAGAGCAGACGTTGGAAACTGAGGTTTAGAAGGACTGTTACACATAGGAGAGTTTGGAGACTCAGGTGAAGAAGGACTGTTACAGGAAGCAGAGTTTGGAAATTGGGGTGCAGAAAGACTATTATAGAGAGCAGAGGTTGTAGACTGCGGTATAGGACTGTTACCGAGAGCAGAGGTTGGAGACTGGAGTGCAGAAGGATTCTTACATAGAGCATAGGTTGGAGACTGAGGTGCACAAGGTTAGATACAGAGAACAGAGTTTAGAGACTGGGGTTAAGACAGACTGATACAGAAAGCAGAGGTTGGAGACTGGGGTGTAGAAGGACCCTTACAAATAGCACAGGTTAACGACTGCGGTACAGAAGGTCTGTTACAGAGAGATGATCTTGGAGTCTGGGGAGCAGAAGTACTATTTCAGAGCACAGAGGTTGGAGACTGGGGTGCAGAAATAATGTTACAATAAGCTGAGTGTGGAAACTGGAGTGCAGAAGGATATTACAGATAGCAGAGGTTGGAGACTGTGGTGCAGAAGGACTGTTGCAGAGAGCAGATGTTGGAGACTGGGGTCCAGAAGGATCGTTGCAGAGAGCAGAGTTTGGAGACTGGGGTGGAGAAGTACTGTTGCAGAGAGCAGATATTGGAGACTGGGGTTAAGAAGGAATGTTACAGAGAGCAGAGTTTGATGACTGGGGTGAAGAAGGATAGTTACAGAGAGCAGAGTTTGGAGACTGGGGTGCAAAGGACTGTTTCAGAGAGCAGATGTTGGAGCCTGGGGTGGAGAAGAATCGTTTAAGAGAGAAGTGGTTAGAGACTGGAGTGCAGAAGTCCTGTTACAAAGAGCAGAGTTTAAAGACTGTTGTGCAGAACGACTGTTACAGAGTGCAGAGTTTAAAGACTGGGTGGATGAAGGGTCTTACAGAGAGCAGTGTTTGGAGACTGAGGTGTAGAAGGACTGTTTCAGAGAGCAGAGGTAGGAAACTGGGGTGCAGAAGGTCGTTGCAGAGAGCAGAGTTTTCAGACTGAGGTGCAGAATTGTTGCAGAGAGCAGATGTTAAAGACTGGGCTGCAGAAGGACTTTTGCAGAGTGCAGATGTTGGTAACTAGGGTGCAGAATGACTGTTTTAGAGAGCAGAGGATGGAGACTGGGGTGCAGAGGACTGTTGCAGAGAGCAGAGTTTGGAGACTGAGGTGTGGAAGGCCTGTAACAGAGAGCAGAGTTTGGAGACTAAGATGCAGAAGGACTGTTACAGAGAGCAGAGGTTGGATACAGGGGTGCAGAAGGATCTTACAGAGAGCAGAATTTGGAGACTGAGGTGCAGAAGCACTGTTGCATAGATCAGAGGTTGGAGACTGGCGTGCACTAGGATCATTGCAGAGAGCAAGGTTGGAGACTGGGGTGGAGAAGGATCGTTGTAGAGAGCAGATTTTGGAGTTTGGGTTGCTGAGGCCTGCTACAGAGAGTAGAGATTGGAGACTGGCCTGCAGAAGGCTTTTTACAAAGAGGAGGGGTGGGAGACTGAGGTGCACAAGTCCTGTTACTTAGAGTAGAGGTTGGAGAGTGAGGTGAAGAAGGATCGTGAAGAGAGCAGAGGTTTCAGGCTGAGGTGCAGAAGGACTGTTGTAGATATCAGAGGTTGGAGACTGGGGTGCAGAAGAACTGATACAGAAAGCGGAGTGTGGAGACTGGGGTGCAGAACGACCGTTACACAAAGCAGAGTTTTGAGACTGAGGTACACAAGGACTGTTAGAGAGGGCTGAGATTGGAGACTGGGGTGCAGAAGGAGTAATGCAGAAAAAAGAGTTTGGAGACTGGGGTGCCAAAGGACAGTTACAGAGAGCACAGATGGAGACTGGAGTGCAAAAGAAATGTTGCAGAGAGTAGAAGTTGGAGACTGGGGTGAAGAAGGAGCGTTGCAGAGAGCAGAAGATGGAAACTGAAGTGTGAAGAACTGTTACAGAGAGCAGAGTTTGGAGACTGGGGTGCAGAAAAACTGATACAGAAAGCAGACGTTGGAGACTGGGGTGCAATAGGACCGTTACAGAGAGCAGATCTTGGAGACTGCGGTACAGAAGGACTGTTACAGAGAGCAGATGTTGGAGACTTGGGTGCAGAAGGACTGATGCAGAGAACAGAGTTTGGAAACTGGGGTGCAGAAGAAACTTTGCAGAGAGCAGAGGTTGGAGACAGAGGTGAAGAAGGATAGTTGCCGAGAGAAGAGGATCGAGACTTGGTTGCAGAAGGCCTTTTATAGAGTGCAGAGGTTGGAGAGTGGGGTGCAGAAGACCAGTTACAGAGAGCAGAGTTTGGAGACTGGGGTGCAGAAGCACTGTTAAAGATAGCACAGTTTCGAGACAGGGTTGCAGAAGGATCTTACAGAGAGCATTTTGGAGACTGAGTTTCAGAAAGAATGTTTCAGAGAGCAAAGGTTGGAAACTGGGGTCCAGTAGGACTGTTTCAGAGTGCAGAGTTTTCAGACTGATGTTCAGAAAGACTGTAGTAGAGAGGAGATATTGGATCCTGGGGAGCATAAAGACTGTCACAGAGAGCAGAGTTTGGAGACTGGGGTGCAGAAAAATCGTTGCAGAGAGCACAGGTTTGGGACTGGGTTGCAGAAAGACTGTTACAGAGAGCAGAGGTTGAAGACTGGGGTGCAGAAGGTCTGTTACAGAGAGTAGAGTTTGGAGACTGGGGTTTAGAAGGACTGTTACAGAGAGCAGAGTTTGACAAATGGGTTTCAGGAGAATCTTACAGAGAACAGAGTTTGGAGACGAAGGTGCAGAAGGACTTTTATAGAGCATAGAGGTTGGAGACTTAGGAGCAGAAGGACTGTTGTAGAGAGCAGAGGTTGGAGACTGAGGTCCAGAAGGATTGTTACAGATATCAGAGTGTGGAGACTGGGAAGAAGAAGGAGTGTTAGGAAGAGCAGAGTTTGGATATTGGGGTGCAGTAAAACTGTTACCTGGAGCAGAGTTTAAAGACTGGGATGCAGAAGTACTGTTGCAGAGTGCAGATTTGGAGACTGAGGTGCAGAAGGACTGTTACAAAGAGCAGAGGTTGAAAACTGGGGTTCAGAAAAACCGTTGCAGAGAGCAGAGGTTGGAATCTGGGGAGAATAAGGATCTTTGCAGAGAACGGATGTTGGAGACTGTGGTGCAGAAGGACTGTTACAGAGAGCAGAGGTTGGAGACTGAAATGCAGAAGGACCTTTACAGATTGCAGAACTTCGAGACTGATGTGGAGTAGGACATTTACAGAGAGGAGAGGTTGGAGACTGGTGTGCAAAAGGATTCTTACAGAGAGCAGTGTATAAAGACTGTGGTGCAGAAGGAGTTTTACAGAGTGCAGAGTTTGGAGATTGGGGTTCAGAAGAACTGTTACAGAGAGCAGATGTTGGAGACTGGGGTGTAGAAAGTCTCTTACAGGGAATAGATTTTGGAGACCTACGTGAACATGAATTTTTACAGAGAGTAGAGTTTGGACACTGATGTGCAGAAGGACAGTTACAGAGATCAGAGCTTGGAGACTGGGGTGCAGAAGGAGTGTTGCAGAGAGCAGAGTTTGGAGACTGTGGTGAAAAAGGATCTATGCAGAGAGCAGAGGTTGAAGACTGAGGTGCAGAAGGATCGCTACAGAGAGCAGAGGTTGGAGACTGGGGTGCAGCAGGACAGTTGCAGAGAGCACTGTTTGGAGACTGGGGTGAAGAAGGACTGTAGAAGAGAGCAGAGTTTGGAGACTGGGGTGTAGAAGGACTGTTGCAGAAAGAAGACTTTGGAGACTGGGGTGCAGAAGGACTGATGCTGAGAGCAGAGGTTGGAGACTGAGGTGAAGAAGGACTGTTACAGAGAGCAGACTTTGGAGACTTGGGTGCAGAATAACTGATATCGAAAGTAGAGTTTGGAGTCTCTGGTGCAGAAGGACCATTACAGACAGCAGAGGTTGGAGACTTCAGTACAGAAGGACTGTTACAGAGAGCAGAGTTTGGAGCCTGGGGTGTACAAAGACTTTTGCTTAGAACAGAGGTTGGAGACTGGGGTGCAGAAAGACTGTTGCAGAGAGCAGAGTTTTCAGACTGAGGTGCAGAAAGACTGTTGCAGAGAGCAGATTTGAAAGACTGGGGTGTACAAGGACTGTTGCAGAGTTTTGCAGTTGGAGAATGGCGTCCAGAAGGACTGTTGCCGAGAGCAGAGGTTGGAAACTGGGGTGGAGAAGAATTGCTGCAGAGAGTAGAGGTTAGAGACTGAGGTGCAGAAGGACTGTTACAGAGAGCAGTCGTTGGAGACTGGGGTTCAGAAGGACTAATACAGAAAGCAGACATTGGTGACCTGGGTTCAGAAGAACTGTTGCAGAGAGCAGAGGTTGGAGACTGAGGTGGAGAAGGACTGTTGCTGAGAGCCAATGTTGAAGACTGGGGTGCAGGAGGACTGTTGCAGAGAGCAGAGATTGCAGACTGGGGTGAAGAAGAACTTTTGCAGAGAGCAGAGGTTGCAGACTGAGGTACAGAAAAACTGTTACAGAGAGCAGAGTTTGGAGAATGTGGGCAAAAGGACTGATACAGAAAGCAGAGGTTGGAGACTGGGCTTTAGAAGGACCCTTACAGAGAACAGAGGTTGGAGACTGCGGTACAGAAGGACTGTTACAGAGAGCAGATGTTGGAGACTGGGGTGCAGAATAAGTGTTGTAGAGAACAGAAGTTGGAGACTGGGGTGCAGAAGGACCATTGCAGAAAGAAGAGGTTGGAGATTGGGGCGCAGAAGTACTGTTGCAGAGAGTTGAGTTTGGTGTCTGAGGTGCAGAAGGACTGTTATAGAGAGCCAAGGTTCGAGACAGGGGTGCAGAAGTACTGGTACAGAAAGGAGAGTTTAGATAATGGAGTGCAGAAGGACCATTACAGAGAGCAGAGGTTGGATACTGCAGAACAGAAGTACTGTTACAGAGAGCAGAGGTTGGAGACTGCGGTGGAAATGGACTGTTACAGAGAGCATATTTTGGAGACTGGGGTGAGGAAGGAATGTTGTAGAGAGAAGAGGTTGATGACTGGTTTTCAGAAGCACTGTTGCAGAGAGCAGAGGTTGCAGAATGAGGTGCAGAAGGACTGTTACAGAGAAAAGAGTTTGGAGACTGTGGTGAAGAAAGAATAATACAGAAAGCAGAGGTTGGAGACTGGGGTTCAGAAGGATTCTAATGGAGAACAGATGTTGAAGACTGCGGTACAGAGAACTGTTGTAGAGAACAGGTTGGAGACTGGGGTGCAGAAGAAATGTTACAGAGAGCAGCGTTTGGAAACTGGGGTGCAGAAAGATCTTACAGAGAGGAAAGTTTGGAGACTGGAGTGCAGAAGGAATTTTGCAGAGAGCAGACGTTGGAGACTGGGGTGCAGAAGGATCGTTGCAGAGAGTAGATTATGGAGACTGGGGTATAGAAGGACGGTTCTAGAGAGCAGAGGTTGGAGACTGGGGTGCAGAAGGACTCTTGCAGATAACAGTTGTTGAAGACTGAGGTGCAGAAAAACTGTTACAGAGAGCAGTGTTTGGAGTCTGTGGTGCAGGACTGATACTGAGAGCAGAGGTTGGAGACTGTGGTGCAGAAGGACTGTTAAAGAGATTAGAGTTTAGAGACTTGAATGCAGAAGGCCTGTTACAGAGAGGAGAGGTTGTAGACTGGGGTGCAGAAGGCCTCTTACAGAGAACAGAGGTTGGAGACTGATGTTCAAAAGGACTGTTACAGAGAGCAGAGGTCGGAGACTGGGGTGCAGAAGGACTGTTGCAGAGAGCAGAGGTTGGAGTCTTGGGTGCAGAAGGACTGTAACGAAGAGCAGAGGTTGAAGCCTGGTGTGCAGAAAGACGGATACAGAAAGCAGACTTTGAAGACTTGTTTGCAGAAAGACTGATACAGAAAGCAGTGGTTGGAGATGGGGTGCAGAAAGACCCTTACAGAGAACAGAGGTTTGAGACTGCGGTACAGAAGAACTGTTACAGAGAGCAGAGGTTGGAGACTGGGGTGCAGAATAAATGTTGTAGAGAAAAGAGGTTGGAGACTCTGGTGCTGAAGGACCATTGCAGAAAGCATATGTTGGAGACTGAGTTTCAGAAGGATATTACAGAGAGCAGAGTTTGGACACTGAGGTGCAGAAAAACAGTTGCAGAGAGCAGAGGTTCGAGATTGGGGGCAGAAGGACTGTTGCAGAGAGCAGAGGTTGGAGTCTGAGGTGCAGAAGGACTGCTACAGAGAGCAGAGGTTTGTGACTTCGGTGGAAAAGTACGATTGCAGAGAGCAGATTTTAAAGACTGGGGTGAGGAAGGACTGTTGCAGAGAGCAGATATTGAAGACTGGGGTGCAGAAGGACTGTTGCAGAGAGCAGATGTTGCAGAGTGAGGTGCAGAAGGACTGATACAAAAAGCAGAATTTGGAGACTGGGGTTCAGGATAACCCTTACAGTTAACAGAGGTTGAAGACTGCGGTACAGAAGAACTGTTGTAGAGAACAAGGTTGGAGAGTAGGGTGCAGAGGGACCATTGCAGAGAGAAAAATTTGGAGACTGGGTGCAGAAGGAATGTTACAGAGAGCAGAGTTTGAAACTGGAGTGTACAAGGATCTTACAGAGAGGAAAATTTGGAGACTGTGGTGCAGAAGGATTGTGGTAGAGAGCAGACGTTGGAGACTATGGTGAAGAAGGATCATTGCAGAGAGTAGATTATGGATACTGGGGTATAGAAGGACTGTTCTAGAAAGCAGAGGTTGGAGAATGGGGTGCAGAAAGACTGTTTTCAGAGAGCAGTTGTTGAAGACTGAGGTGCAGAAAAACTGTTACAGAGAGCATGTTTGGAGACTAAGGTGCAGGACTGATACTGAGAGCAGTGTTTGAAGACTGTGGTGAAGAAGAATCTTACAGAGAGCAGAGTTTTGAGACTGAGGTGCAGAAGTACTTCTCCAGAGAGCAGAGGTTGGAGATTGGCATGCAGAAGGACTGTTAAATAGAGCAGAGTTTAGAGACTTGTGTGCAGAAGGCCTATTACAGAGAGCAGAGAATGGAGACTGAGGTGTAGAAGGACTATTACAGAGATAGATGTTGAATAGTGAGGTGCAAAAAGACCATTGCAGAGAACAGATGTTGGAGACAGAGGTGCAGAAGGACTGTTGCAGAGTGCAGAGGTTTGAGACTTGGGTGTAAGAGGACTGTTGCAGCGAGCAGTGGTTGGGGATTGGGGTGCCAAAGGACCTTTGCAGAGAGCAGAATTTGGAGACTGAGGTGCAGATGGCCTGTTACAGAGAGCAGAGTTTGGAGACTTTAGTGCAGAATAACTGATAGAAAAAGCAGTGGTTGGAGACTGGGGTTCAGAAGACAGTTACAGAGAGAAGAGTTTGGAAATTGCAGGACAAAGGAACTGTTACAGAGAGCAGAGATTGGAGACTGGGGAGGAGAAGGACTGTTGCAGAGATCTGATGTTGGAGACTTAGGTGCAGAAGGACTGTTGTAGAGAGTAGGTTGGAGAATGGGGTGCACAAAGACTTTTGCAGAGAGTAGAGGTTGAAATTGGGGTGCAGAAGACTGAGGTTAAGAAAGACTGTTGGAGACAACAGAGTGTGAAGACAGGGGTGCAGAAGGACCGTTGCAGAGAGCAGAGGTTGGAGACTGAGGTGCAGAAGGATTGTTACAGAGAGCAGAGATTGGAGACTGGGGTGCAGAAGGACTGTTATAGAAAGCAGAGATCGGAGACTTAAGTGCAAAAGGACTGTTGTAGAGAGAAGAGGTTGAAACTGAGGTGCAGAAGGACTGCTGCAGAGAGAAGAGGTTGGAGATGAGGTTCAGAAGGACTGTTACAGAGAGCAGAGTTTGGAGACTGGGGTGCAGAAGGACTGATATAGAAAGCAGAGTTTTGAGACTGCGGTGCAGAAGTAGCCTTAAAGAGAGCAGAAGTTGGAGACTGTGGTACAGTAGGACTTTTACAGAAAGCAGAGGTTGCACACTGGGGTGCAGAAGTACTGTTGCAGAGTTCAGATGTTGGAGACTGGGGTGTAGAAGGATCGTTGCAGAGAGAATAGGTTGGATACTGGGGTGCTGAAGCTGAGTTTGTAGACTGGGTTGCAGAAGGCCTTTCACAGAGAGCAGAGTTTGGAGACTGGGAAGCAGGTGAACTGTTACAGAGAGCAGAGTTTGGATACTGGGTTGCAGAAGGATGTTATATAGAGCAGAGTTTGGAGACTGAGGTGCAGTAGGACTGTTACTAAGAGCAGAGGTTGGAGACTGGGGTGCAGAAGGATACTTGCAGAGAGCAGAGTTTTCAGACTGAGGTGCAGAGGACTGATGAAAGTGCAGACGTTAAAGACTGGGTTGCAGAAGGACGGTTGCAGTGAGGAGATGTTGGAGGCTGGAGTGCAAAAGGACTCTTACAGAGAGCAGAGGTTGGAGACTGAGGTACAGAAGGACAGTTACAGACAGTAGAGTTTAGAGACAGAGTTGTAGTAGGACTGTTGCAGAGAGCAGATGTTTGAGACTGAGGTGTAAAAGGACTGTTCCAGAGAGCAGAGGTTGGGGACTGGGATGAAGAAGGCTGTTGCAGAGAGCAGAGTTTAGAGACTGATGTACAGAAGGACTGTTTCAGAGAGTAGAGTTATGAGACTGGGGTGAGGAAGGACTGATACAGAAAGGAGACTTTGGAAACTGGGGTGCATAAAAACCGTTACAGAGAGCAGAGGTTGGAGACTGCAGTACATAAGGACTGATTCCGAGAGTGGAGATTGGAGACTAGTGTAAAAAAGGACTGTGGCAGAGAGCAGATGGTGGACACTGTGGGGAAGAAGGACTGTTGCAGAGAGCAGAGGTTGGAGAATGGGGTGCAGAAGAACTGTTGCAGAGAGCAGAGGTTGGAGAATGGAGTGCAGAAGGACTGTTGAAAAGAGCAGAGGTGGGAGACTGGGGTGGAGAAGGAATGTTACAGAGAACAGAGTTTGGAAACTGAGGTGCAGAAGAATCTTACAGAGAGCAGAGTTTGGAGACTGGGGTGCAGAAGGACTGTTGCAGAGAGAAGACGTTGGAGACTGGGGTGCAGAAGAATCATTGCAGAGAGAACAGGTTGAAGACTGGGGTGTAGAAGGACGGTTACAAAATGCAGAGTTTGAAGACTGCGGTACAGAAAGACTGTTAGAGAGAGCAGAGGATTGAGACTTGGGTGCAAAAGGATAATTGGAGAGAGCAAAGGTTAGAAACTGATCCAGAAATCAGAGTTTGGAGACTGGGTTTTACAAGGATCTTACCGAGCGCAGAGTTTGAAGATTGAGGTGCAGCAGGACTGTTAGAGAGCACAGAGTTTGGAGACTGAGGTACAGGAGGATCGTTGCAGAGAGCAGAGGTGGAAACTGTGTGGCAGAAGGATCGTTAGAGAGAGCAGAGGTTGGAGACTGGGGTGCAGAAGGACTGTTAAAGAGAGCACAGGTTGGAGACTGGGGTGCAGAATAAATTTTGCAGAGAGCACAGGTTGGAGACTGTGTTGCAGAAGGAGTGTTGCAGAGAGAAGAGGTCAGAGACTGTGGTGCAGAAGGACTGATATAGAAAGCAGAGGTTGGAGACTGGGGTGGAGAAGGACCTTTACAGAGAGCAGAGTTTGGAGACTGGGGTGCAGAAGGACTGTTACAGAGAGCAGAGTTTGGAGACGGGGTGGAGAAAAATCGTTACAGAGAGGAGAGGTTGGGGATGGGGTGAAGAAGGCCTTTCAAAGAAAGCAGAGGTTGGAGACTGAGGTGCAGAAGGACTGTTGCAGAGAGCAGAGGTTTGAGACTTAGGTGTAGAAGGACTGTAACAGAGAGAAGAGGTTGGAGACTGGGGTGCAGGACTACTGATACAAAAAGCACAGTTTGGAGACTGGTGTGGACAATGACAGTTACAAAGAGCAAAGGTTGGAGACAGCAGTACAGAAGGACTGCTACAGAGAGCAGAGTTTGGAGACTTGGGTGGAGAAGGACTGTTACAGAGAGCATATGTTGGAGACTGGAGAGCAGAAGGACTGTTTCAGAGAGCGGAGTTTGGAGACTGCGGTGAAGAAGGACTGTTCCAGAAAACAGATGTTGGAGACTGGGGTGCATAATGACCATTGGAGAGAGCAGAGGTTGGAGACTGAGGTGCAGAAGGACTGTTGTAGAGAGCAGAGTTTGGAGACTGAGGTGCAGAAGGACTGTTGCAGAGACTGTAGGTTGGAGGCTGAGGTGCAAAAGTCGTGTTACAAAGAGCAGAGTTTGGAGATTCGGGTGCAAAAAGACAGTTACAGAGAGCAGAGGTTAAATACAGGGTTGCAGAAGGATCTTACAGAGAGCAGAATTTGAAGATTGCGGTATTGAAAAACTGTTACAGAGAGCCTAGGTTGAAGACTGGGGTGCAGAAGGAATGTTACAGAGAGCACAGGTTAGAGACTGAGGTGTAGAAGGATAGATACGGAGAGCACAAGTTTGAGACTGGGGTACAGAAAGACTGATATAGAAAGCAGAGTTTGGAGACTGGGGTGCAGAAGGCACGTTACGGAGAGCAGAGTTTGGAGACTGCGGTATAGAAGGACTGTTACAGAGAGCAAATGTTGGAAACTCGGGAGTAGAAGGACTGTTGCAGAGGACAGACGTTGGAGACTGGGGTGCCGCAGGACACTTGCTGAAAGCAGAGGATAAATTCTGGAGTGGAGAAGGAATGTTACAGAGAGCAGAGTTTGGAAACTGGAGTGCAGAAGGATCTTACAGATAGCAGAGTTTGGAGACTGTGGTGCAGAAGGACAGTTGCAGAGAGCAGAGTTTGGACACTGGGGTGCAGAAGGACTGTTGCAGAGAGCAGAGGTTGGAGACTGGAGTGCAGAAGGACTGTTGCAGAGAGCAAAGTTTTGAACCTGAGGTGCAGAAGTCCTGTTACATAGAGCAGAGGTTGGAGACTGCGGTGCAGAAGGATTGTTACAGACAGCAGAGTTTGGAGACTGGGGTGCTGAAGGACTGTTACAGAGAGCAGAGTTTTGAGACTGGGGTGCAGAAAGACTTTTGCAGAGCACAAAGATTGGAGACTCGGGTGCCGAAGGACTGTTGCAGAGAACAAAGGTTGGAGACTGCGGTACAGAAGGACTATTGCAGAGAGCAGAGGTTGGAGACTGTGGTGCAGAAGGACACTTAGATAGAGCAGAAGTTGGAGATTAGGGTGCAGAAGAACTGTTATAGAGAGCAGTATTTGAAGACTGGGTTGTAGAAGAATCTTACAAAGAGAAAAGGTTGGAGATTGAGGTGCAGGTGGAGTATTAGAGAGAGCAGTGTTTGGAGACTGAGGTGCAGAAAGATTGTTACAGAGAACAGAGGTTGGAGACTGAGTTTAAGAAGGACTTTTACAGAGAGCAGAGTTTGGAAAATTGGGTGCAGAAGGACCGTTACAGAGAGCAGAGGTTGGAGACTGCGGTATAGGACTGAGACCGAGGAAAAAGGTTGGAGACTGGGGTGCAGAAGGACTCTTACATAGAGCACAGGTTGGAGACTGAGGTGCAGCAAGATAGATACAGAGAACAGAGGTTGGAGACTGGGGTTCAGACAGACTGATATAGAAAGCAGAGTTTGGAGACTGGGGTGTAGAAGGACCATTAAAAAGAGCAGAGGTTGGAGACTGCAGTACCGAAGGAGTGTTACAGAGAGCAGATCTCGGTAACTGGGGAGCAGAAGGAGTTTTGCAGAATATCGTGGCATAAGACTGGGGTTAAGAAAGAATGTTACAGAGAGCAGATTTTGGAAACTGGAGGGCAGAAGGATCATACAGAGAGAGAGGTTGGAGACTGTGGTGCAGAAGGACTGTTGCAGAGAGCAGATATTGGAGACAGTGTTTCAGAAAATCGTTGCAGAGAGCAGAGTTTGGAGAATGGGGTGCAGAAGGACTGTTGCAGAGAGCAGATTTTAGATACTGGGGTGCAGAAGGACTGTTACACAGAGCATAGTTTGGAGACTGAGGTGCAGAAGCACTGTTACAGAGAGCAGAGTTAGGAGACTGGGGTGCAGAAAGACTGTTACAGAGAGCAGAGGTTGGAGACTGGCGTTCAGATGGATCTTAAAGAGAGCAGAGTTTGGAGACTTTGGTGCAAAAAGACTGTTGCAGAGAGCAGATGTTGGAGACTGAGGTGGAGAAGAATCATTGCCGTGAGAAGAAATTGGAGACTGGGTTGGAGAAGGCCTGTTACAGAGAGCAGAGTTTAAAGACTTTGTTTCAGAAGGATCTTACAGAGAGCAGAGTTGGGAGACTGAGTTGCAGAAGGACTGTTAGAGAGAGCAGATGTAGGAGACTGGGGTGCAGAAGGGTCGTTGCAGAGAGCAGAGTTTTAAGACTGAGGTGCAAAAGAACTGTTGCAGAGAGCAGATGTTGGAGTCCGGGGTGCAGAAGGAGTGTAGAATAGAGCAGTTATTTGTAACTAGGTTGCAGAAGGAATGTTATAGAGAGCAAAGGTTGGAGACTGGGGTGTAGAAAGACTGTTGCAGAGAGCAGATGTTGGAGAATGAGGTGCGGAAGTTTTGTTTCAGAGAGCAGAGGTTGGAAACTCAGGTGCAGAAGGACTATTAAAGAGTGCAGAGGTTTGATACAGGGGTGCAAAAGGATCTTACAGTAAGCAGAATTTGGACCCTGAGGTGCAGAAGGACTGTTGCAGAGACCAGAGGTTGGAGACTAGGGTGCAGTAAGATCATTGCAGAGAGCAGTGGTTGGAAACTGGGGTGCAGAAGGATCATGCAGAGAACAGAGGTGTCAGACTGAGGTGCAGAAGTACTGTTACAGAGAGCATAGGTTGGAGATTGAGGTGTAGAAGGACTGTTACAGAAAGCAGAGTTTGGAGACTGAGGTGCAGAAGGACTGTTACAAAAAGCAGAGGTTGAAAATTAGGGTGCAGAAAGACCGTTACAGAGACCAGAGTTTGGAGACTCTGTTATAGAAAAATTCTTACAGAAAGCAGAGGTTGGAGACTCTGGTGCAGATGGAATGTTACAAAGAGCACAGGTTGGAGACTGAGGTGCAGAAGGACTGTTGCAGAGAGCAGAGGTTGGAGACTGGTGTGATGAAAAATCCTTGCCGAGAGAAGTGTTTGGAGACTGTGGTGCAAAAGGCCTGTTACAGAGAGCAGTGGTTGGAGACTGGGTTGCAGAAGTCCTGTTGCAGAGAGCAGATGTTGGAGACTGTTGTGCAGAAGGACGATTACCGAGTGCAGAGTTTAAAGACTGGGTGGCAGAAGGATCTTACAAAGAGCAGAGTTCGGAGACTGAGGTGCGGAAGGTTTGTTGCATACAGCAGAGTTTTCCAACTGAAGTGCAGAATGACTGTTGCAGGGAGCAGATATTGAAAACTGGGGTGCAAAAGGACTGTTGCAGAGAGCAGACATTAGAGACTGGGGTTAAAAAGGATCATTTCAGAGAGCAGAGGTTGGAGACTGGTGTGCAGAAGGATTGTTACAGAGAGTAGAGTTGGAGACTGGGTTAGAAGGATGCTACAGAGAGCAGAGGTTGGAGACTGAAGTGCAGAAGGACTGTTACAGAGAGTAGAGGTTGAAGACTGAGGTGCAGAAGGACCGTTGCAGAGAACAGAGTTTGAGTACTGAGGTGCAGAAGGATAGATACAGAGAACAGAGGATGGAGACTGCGGTTCAGACAGACTGATACAGAAAGCAGAGGTTGGAGACTGGGGTGTAGAAGGTCCCTTACAAAGAGCACAGGATTGAGACTGCGATACAGAAGGACCAGATGTCGGAGACTGGGGAGCAGAAGGACTTTTACAGAGGACAGAGGTTGGAGACTGAGGTGGAGAAAGAATGTTACAGAGTGCAGAGTATGGAATTTGGAGTGCACAAGAATCTTACAAAAATCAGAGGTTGAAGGCTGTGGTACAGAAGGACTGTTGAAGAGAGCAGATGTTGGAGACGGGTCCAGAAGGAGCGTTGCAGATAGCAGAGTTTGGAGACTGTGGTGCAGAAGGACTGTTGCAGAGAGCAGATGTTTTAGACTGGGGTGCAGAAAGACTATTAAAGAGAGCAGAGGTTGGAGACTGAGGTGCAGAAGGACTGTTACAGATAGCAGAGTTTGGAGACTGGGGTGCAAATGGACTGTTGCAGAGAGTAGATGTTGGAGACTGGGGTGGAGAAGAATCATTGCAGAGAGAAGATGCTTGAGACTGGGGTGCAGAAGGCCTGTTACAGAGAGCAGAGTTTGGAGACTGGGTTGCAGAAGGATGTTAAAAAGAGCAGAGTTGGGATAATGAGGTGCATAAGGACTGTTACAGAGAGTAGAGGTAGGAGACTGGGATGCAATACGGTCGTTGCAGAGAGCAGAGTTTTCAGACTGAGGTGCAGAAGAACTGTTGCAGAGAGCAGATGCTGGAGACTGGGGTGCAGAAGGATTGTTACAGAGAGCAGTGGTTGGAGACTGGAGTGCATAAGGATCTTACAGAGAGCAGACATTCGAGACTAGGGTGCAGAACCACTGTTGCCAAGAGCAGAGTCTGGAGACTTGTTTGCAGAAGGGTTTTACAAAGAGCAGAGTTAGGAGACTGAGGTGCAGAAGGATCATTGCAGAGAGCACAGATTTCAGACTGAGTTGCAAAAGGACTGTTGCAGAGAGCAGATATTGAAGACTGGGATGCAGAAGGACTGTTGCAGAGAGCAGAGGTTAAAGACTGGTGTGAAGGAGGGTCGTTGAAGTGAGCAGAATTTTCAGACTGAGGTGCAGAAGGACTGTTGCAGAGAGCAGATTTTGGAGACTGAATACAGAAGGATTGTTGCAGAGTGAAGAGGTTGGAGACTTTGGTGAGGAAGGATCTTTGATGAGAGCAGAGGTTGAAGACCGGTGTGCAGAAGCACTGTTACAGAGAGCAGAGTTTGGAGATTGGGTTTCAGAAGGAAATTACAGAGAGCAGAGGTTGCAGACAGGGGTTTAGAAGTATTGTTACAGAGAGCAGAAGTTGAAGACTATGGTGCAGAAGGACTGTTAAAGAGAGCATAGGTTGGAGTCTGAGGTGTAGAAGGACTGTTACAGAGAGCAGAGTTTGGAGACTCATGTGCAGAAGGACTGTTACAGCAAGCAGTGTTTGGAAATTGGGGTGCAGAAGGACCATCAAGGAGAGCAGAGTTTGGAGACTGCGGAATAGTACTGTTTCCGAGAGCAGAGGTGGAGACTGGGGTGCCGCAGGACCCTCAAAGAAAGCAGAGTTTACAGACTGCAGTGGAGAAGGAATGTTAGAGAGAGCAGATTTTGGAAACTGGCGTGCAGAAAGATGTTACAGAGAGCCGAGTTTGGAGACTGTGGTTCAGAAAGACTGTTTCAGAGAGAACACTTTGAAGGCTTGGGTCCAGAAGGATCGTTGGAGAGAGCAGAGTTTGGACTTGAGTTGAAATGACTGTTGCAGAGAGCAGATGTTGAAGACTGGGGTGCAGTAGGATCATTGCAGAGAGCAGTGGTTGGAGACTGGGGTGCAGAAATATCGTTGCAGAGAGCAGAGTTTGGAGACTGCTGTGCAGAAGGCCTGTTACAGAGAGGAGATGTTGGAGAGTGGGGTTCAGAAAAACTGTTACAGAGAGCAGAGGTTGGAGACTGGGGTGAAGAAGGACTGTTACAGAGAGCAGAGGTTGGAGACTGGGGTTCAGATAGATCTTACAGAGAGCAGATTTTGGAGACTGTGGTGCAACAGAACTGTTGCAGAGAGCAGAGGGTGGAGACTGGTGTAAAGAAGAATCCTTGCAGAGAGAAGTGTTTGAAGACTGTGGTGCATAAGGCATGTTACAGAGAGCAGTGGTTGGAGACTGGGTTGCAGAAGTCCTGTTGCAGAGAGGAGAGGTTGGAGACTGTTGTGCAGAAAAACGATTACCGAGTTCAGAGTTTAAAGTCTGGGTTGCAGAAGGATCTTACAGAGAGCAGAGTTCGGAGACTGAGGTGCAGAAGGTTCGTTGCATACAGCAGAGTTTTCCCACTGAAATGCAGAATGACTGTTGCAGAGAGCAGATATTGGAGACTGGGGTGCAGAAAGACTGTTGCAGAGAGCAGACATTGGAGACTGGGGTTAAGAAGGATCATTTCAGGGAGCAGAAGTTGGAGACTAGTGAGCAGAAGGATTTTTACAGAGAGAAGAGTTTGTAAACTGGGTTTTAGAAAGATGCTACAGAGTCAAGAGGTTGGAGACTGAAGTGCAGAAGGACTGTTATAGAGAGTAGAGGTTGGAGACTGAGGTGCAGAAGGACCGTTGCAGAGAACAGAGTTTGGAGACTGAGGTGCAGAAGGATAAATACAGAGAACAGAG
>NW_027522584.1:0-96556 GCF_052094955.1 Ictidomys tridecemlineatus
TGCTGCCCCATGAAACACTGCGCCTCAAGGCGCTGCACCTATTGGTTTGGGAACAAGGTCACAGCAGCGCAGGAGATGCCGGGGTCCTTTACTTGGAAAAAAGTTGCTGTTGTCAAAAGAAAACCTCTTTGGGCTGCGTTTGGTCATTTAGTTGGGCGATCACATAGAAGCAAGGAGCCTGGGGAGAGGGTGCAGCAGCTCCATTCATAGATCCAGCTAGGAGAAATGACATGGCTTGATAGGAAACTGTGTTTTCAGTATTCCAGGGAATATTTTTGTGAATTTGCCCAAAGAAGACCTAGGCTAGGAAGTGATGACACAGACATATGTTGGGACACTGAAATGCCATTATTTAAAGACCCTAATTTACTTTTTTGCACCATATTTCTCAGAAGGTATAGATAGGAAAGACTATCAGTAAGCAATGGAAAGGAATTATTTCCTCAAAATTATTTCTCGCTTTCCTCCTCAACTATTTTTTGTATTGGCATCAATAAGACCTCTCATTGGAAGGTGAAGAATTTATGGAATATTCTTTGCTTTCACCAAGAGAATGACAGGCCCCCATAGGCAGTCTCTTTTTGTTTGGTACAGGGGATTGAACTCAGGGGCACTTAGCCACATCCCTAGCGACTTCCCCTCCACCATTTTTTTGAATTTTATTTAGAGACAGGGCCTCATTATTGTCTGGCTAAGTTGCTGAGGCTGGCTTTAAACCCTTGATCCTCCTGTCTAAGCCTCCTGAGCCACTGGGATTACAGGCATGCACCATGGCACCCAGCTCCCATAGGCTCTCTTGCAAGAAAGAATTTGGAGTACAGTTCAATGATTGTTCATTAGTAATACAATAATTCAAAAGTTCAAACCTAATTTTTGGAATATACATTTGACTGTGAAGCTCATTTGGTAGCCAAATCTTTTGGGGATAAGTTGAGGCTATTGTTTTTAAAATCTCAGCTTACATGTACATGAGAAGGATTGATTGGTTATAAGATACTGTCTTGTTTTATTCAGCAGAAGTACACATATACAAGTATAGAGTCTTCATGATTTGCATCCCATGGAGCTGCAGTGGATTGGCCACTTAAAGCTGGGCAAGTATCCATTATTGCTTCATCACTCTCAACACAGCGACTTTGAAGAAGTTTTGTTAGAGTTCTGGCGGGGGACCTTGTTAAGCTGGAAGTCTGCACATAAGAGTGGATGCTTAGTGGTGGTGAGGATTGTGTGGGATGGACCTTGAGCATGTGTGCTTTGTACTCTCTCAGCCTAGAGTCCCTGAATCAGAAACTTGGGATACCACTGGTCTGCTACAAATCCTTGTTGGCTGGATCCTCTCTGTTTTTTAGGGAAGCAAAAGAGACTCTCCAAAGAGGAGGAAGACACATACCAACACATGATTTGACCCTAGTTCACACAAGACCCAGGAACCTGAGCTGACACCTCAGGTTCTTTGGTCCTCAGGGATGAATGAGTGGGACTCCTGAGACTAGAATTGGCAGTTCCAAGCCATGCAGGAGGAGGCTCAGCTACACCTAGCTGGCTACCATAATCCAAGCTGCCTGGAAACGCCCCTTCATCGGGAATCTGGAGGCCACTGACACCTCAGGTTCTTTGTTCCTCAGGGATGAATGAGTGGGACTCATTCAAATTCTTTATAATGCAGAATTTTTTACCCTGGAGGGGTTCCCTCTGCCACCTGTGAACACAGGTATGAAGAAGCATAATCTGAACATGCTCAGGAAAGTGCCAGCTTGTGCCTGTGTTTTTACTTGTGATGACAAGTCTTTCACCTTGAAGAAGTACAACTATTGAAATCTCCTGGGCCATCATGCACCCAGCAAATAGGTATAGAATTTGTAGGGAAATCAGTGTGCCATAATAAAATTTCTTTAGTTTATATTCTAGCCCAGCAAGAAGGATATTTTTCTATTGCCAATATACTTCCCACTGCATTAATATGAACACTTGTGAAATCCAAAAGCACCTTGAAAAAATTCAAAACAGGCATGTAGGCTTTAACAAATATTCACAGAAGCACCTGGAAATAAATGACTGATTCACCATATTATTCTCCTGGCTCCACTAGGGCATTACCTTTGTTTTCTGGACTACTTAAATGAAGAATGTCTATTTTACTGATCTAATTTGTGATTTATGCCACAATGAAATGGACTTCAAACTACTTCAATAAAACAGTTGCAAAAGGAGCTCAAGTTGTGGTGTTATAGCTTAGAGTCCATGATAATCCCCAAACCTACGTTGTTTTAGCACTCAGACGGGTTCACTCAATTGCACACAGTTTCAGGCTAGGAGGGGTCCCAGTGCCTTACAGCCCAGATCTTTGAACTGGCTTTCCTAAGTGTCTCTATTGAGCATTCGCAGGAAACTGTCCACCTGCTAATTGTCACAAGTCTTACCAGCAAGAATAGGCACGAGGTCTTCCCAGTAAGTGTTCCCCCTGCCTTCCTTGTTTGGGGGACACTGGTAACAGGTCCCAGTGTGGCACTTGCTTACTACAAGTAGTAGACTTTTCCCAGGCCTTCTGCCTGTGCCGATTGGCTTTCCAGTCAATGAAGGGTGATCTCTTGGGGTTTGGTTACCCTTCTGCCTTGAACTCACAGGCGGTGAAAACACAACCTGTGACAGAAAAATCGAGGCCCAGCCCTCTCAGTGAACACCTCCTGGAAGAAAAGTAGCCCTGGAAAAATAGCAGTACTAGGAACAAGAGTGCCTTCACAGGGAACCACCAGGTCTCCTGAGGGAGACAAGGTTTGGGGGGCACTTGGAGCAGAGCCTCAACCTGGAAATCCACTAGGTGCTTCTTCCCCAAGGGCTGGTTAGAAACTCAGCTCCATGTAGGGCTAAAAGAGTGCAGATGCCAGTACTTGGCCACATATCACCTGCCCAGTGACCCAGCTCTATTTCCTGGCTGTTTTGCTACTGTGATTAAAAAGAGTAAACCAGCACAATTATAGAGGAGGAAGAGTTTATTTAAGAGTTTATTTATTTTAAGTTTATTTAAGACAGTTTCAGAGGTCTTGGTCCATGAAAGGATGGCCTCATTCCTCTGGGCTTTGGGTGAGGCAGAACTTTGCAGTGGCACAAGGAAGCATCTCATGTTGTAGTGTGGTGCTGGGGGTGGGGACTCCACCTGCCAGGTAGGGATATATAACCCCTATCCAGGCCCCAAGGGAATGGCTTCCTCAGGCCACATCCCACTGGCCTCCAGTTACCACCCAGTCAATCCCTTCAGGGATCCATTTACCCATTAAATCCAGGCTAATTAAGATCAATTCTTTCTCCTCCAGACCTTGCATTGTCTCACACCTGAGCTTTTGGGGCACACCACACATAAACCTTAATACCACCTCCTGGAGAAACAAGTCTGGAGGCAGAAAGCCCCGGGGCGACACTGAGGGAATCCCTAGGAAAAGCATAACATTTACGTAAGTGCAAACAATTAATAAAATGATTAAAAGCCAATACAAAAACACAACAAAACGCACAGCAAAATTTACCAAAAGAAAATTTTCTTCAAAATGAACAAAACAGAGAGAGCCCTACAAGGAAACTGCAAACCATGTTTTGTTGCACAGTGTGATCTTAAACTGTGATATCCCCTTGTGATGTAACTGAGACCTTTTCTGCCTAAACCTATATTTCCTAAGATTAAAAAGACACCAGTATTGGTGACACCTACAAGTCCCAATAGCTGGTGTTCCCTGAGTTCTATGTGAGTAAAAAAATCACAGGTGGCTGCATGCATAGTCAAAGCGGAACTCTCCATTGCAAAACCAAACTGGTTAGGCAAAAGAAACTGCGGATAGTGGTAAAGTGGCAATTGTTGAAGTGGCCTTTCAGAAAAATGGCATTCGCCAGTACTCATACCTGTACCCGACTTAACCATCACCCACAAAGCTGAAATGGAGTTTGCTCTCAGGAATTCGGAATTTTCTTCCACTTAAATTGCAGGCGCTGCTGCTAAATCCGAGTTCTTAGGACTAAACACCAGAAGCTGGAATAAACGCTTAAGAAATAGCCAATCCCGGACTTGCTTGCACAAAGAGCTTGCCCTCTGGTATTACGTCCTAACTGGCCATGACAAACGGGGACTCCAAAGACCAGGAAACCCAGGGCGGTACCCCAGGACGAGATTAGGCTTCTAGCTTCGCCTCCAATCAGGACACTTTAAGGAGTGGAAATCACAGGCTCCTCTAAATTGATGCTTGCTAAGCCAATAAAATCATGGCGCAGGGAGGCCAGGGATCCTGAGACAGAGGGGCAGCTGCCACCAAAACAAAACTCAGTTCTTTGGCAGCAAAGGAGAGGAGGACGCTTGGAACATAGCTGAAGGGCTCAGTGGCAGAGGCGCCTTGGCCTTGCCAGCCTGGCTGCCACTAAGGAACTCTGTTCCAGGCAACAGCAGAAACTGCACGTTAGAACCCATCAGCCCTGTGTAGTACGGGGTGCCAGCGAAAAACGCACCCACAGCACAACTAGCTGAGCCCAGACCAGGAGAAAGTGGGCAGAAGAGAATGGTGCTCTGGGATTCCGAAAAGGGCCTCAACTAGCCTTGTTGCCAGTGACAAACTTCCACTTTGGCGCTAACCACGGTGCTGTTACCTAGAATCGGGCAATGCAAAGAAAGGAGCCTTACTGCCACCCAGGCTTGGTACAAATATGTGCTATGACTGGAAAACTGTCGGGTCCCCCTGCTGGTCAGAGAGCGAATGGGAACTCCAGGAAAGGCGACTGGGAAAGGCTGCACTAACTCACCTAGGATCCACTGAGAAAGGGACCACCCAGGGTGCAGAGAAACATTCTCTCCTTAGCCATGGTGCAACTAATGGCAGTGCTAAGGGGAAAAGCAGGCTCCTTTCCTTTTGGGTGCACCACTAGTGAACCAAGATTCCAGTTGCTGGCGTCACTGGACCCTGCAAAAGCCAAAACCAGCTTATGGCTTTGCCGAGGTCAAAGGCATTGCATCTGGCTCCATAAGTGGTGTAGCAGGTAAATCTATGCCAGCTCTGAGAAGGCAGCAGCAATGTCGGTGAGTCAATGAAGCTAGTGAGATTTCCACTCCCATTGGCTGTCCCCAAACTCCGATTACCAAAGCCTCCAGCAAGTGACCCAGAGGGCTGCACGTGGTTAGAGCAGGCTGAGTAGAGCCCAAGGCGGGCACCAATCAGGCTGGTCTAAGGGAAAAATAAGGCCTCCGGATCACTAACTGCTCTACTAGCAAAAAGCAGTGATGGGCCCTCCTTGCATGTCACCCCTCCATCTTGGTCTGGGACCCCTCTCCTTTTATAGATACCTCAGTGCTTTTAAGGCAAGTCAGAGAAACACATTCTTTTCCGATAGGAAACTCTGCCCCCGAACCTTCAAACTAGGCCTCCCTAATTGTTTAGCTGGGGTTCTTCTGTCAAATTAACTTTTTAAATGAGTCATTGAAGGCTTCTCTGTCTTGAGATGTTGTAATGGTGGCAAAGTTTCAAGCACTAGAATCCTCCCTTTCCACTCACTTTTCAAGTAAGACTGTGTTATGCTCGAATTCGGGACCCCCAAAGACCACCAGAGACCCAAGATCAATGTAAGCAGCAAAGAGGTGTTTACTGCGAGCTAGCTCGGTCCTCCGCATGCACACACAGCAACTGGTGACTCTGAGAGGACCCGAGTCCAGGGTTTGCAGCAGTTTTATACATTTTTTGGAGAGGGCAGGGACTTCACATACATCATAGCCTCTTTTAGCAAATCATCACACACCGAGAAAAAATCAAATAACAACTCTAAAACATGATTAGCACATTCACTGGCGGGAACAAGTTGGGTAGGGGTGATTTGTCAGTACAAAAGGAGTATCCATTTTAACTGATTGGTTTGAGCCAAGAGGGGTGTACGTGCTGAACTACATGGTTTCCCATCTTGTTATCAACCACCATAAACCTCTGGGAGGGTTATCTGGCATCCCAGGTATTTCCCTGTCTCATGCTGATTGGTGGCTGCCAGGGGCCTGCTATGGATCCCCACCTAGCCTGACTGAGTCAGGGACACCTGGCGCAGCAGATCTCTCCTGTTATTTGTAGATAAACAACTTAGCAGGGTGGGAACGTGCTTTAGGAGTACTCTGTGGGTCTTTCCAAGGACTAAGGTCATGTCCCTTCCTTGGACAGGCTTTGCTTTGAGGTAGAGGCTGGTTTTTCAACTGAAGCCTCTGAATTACTTTATTTCTACAAAATATTTCCACAAATTTTTGTATTTTCTACAAAAATTTCCAGTGCACAGGTGGAAATTGCTCTGTCCCATGACTTTTTATGCTTCCCCCAAAGATCTGCACTACTGGAAGGGATGCCCCACAGAGACTTCAGACTCTACCATGTGCATCTCAAGCAGCCCTTAAGATCACCCACACTCCTCTGGCTCTCATCAAATCAATTCCATCCTTTCCCCAGATGAACCTCGGTTCTTTGGAGCAGGGGACAGATGCCCCAGAGAGATAAGTGGACTCCATTTGGACCCTTATCTCACCTACTCTCAAGCTGACTACTACAGTCTTCCCCCACTATCTTACCATTTCCCTCTCTAGCCAAAACCCTATCTAGTACCTGAAGCATCTCCAATTGCCTCCTTTGCTGTGGATCTGCAGAATGAAGGAAGAAGTGCCTTGTCCCCATAGGAAAAGTTACAGCCACCTTATCAGGATCAAGAGGCGAGAAAAGAGAACTGTTTAAAGAAAAACTGGGGGTCCATCAGTCCTATCTCCCACTCATCCACCCCTTCCTTCCTTCCTTCCTTCCTTCCTTCCTTCCTTCCTTCCTTCCTTCCTTCCTTCTCTCATACTTTGAAGTACTGCAGATTGAACCCAGGTACTTGAGGCATGCTGGGCAAGTGCTATATCACTGAGCTAAACCCCAAACTCTTTCCCTCACCCTATCCTTGCATCTTAGCAGAAATGTTAGAATTAGCACCCCTAGTGGTAAGGGTGACCAACTCCAGTTTAGGAATCTAAAGGAGTTTGGTAGGAGTTACTCCCCTGAATGAGTGTGCATCAGAGCTACTTCAGGCCTTTAAATTCAGTCTAATTCCAGTGTGGTGTGCACCTGTGAGAATGGCCAGACACTGGTCATGGGAAGGGCATATTCCCCACGAGGAGACGCTAAGTGCTTTGCAGTCTGAAATTGGCTACATTCTGGGCAGGCTGGCAATGTCAGGTATATCGGTGCCAGGCCTTAGTTTCAACACCCCAAGGCCAATTGTGGGGCACAGAAAAACATGTGATTTGGAGCCTTTCACAGTGTCTGTCCTTGTTTGTCATTAGAAAGAGGGAACAAAGTGTAAACAGAGAAAGATATGTCTGTAAAATGTCATTAAGGAAAGCTTTACGAAACCAAGAAATGCAGCACAATAACAAGACAATAACAAAACTTGTTAGGATTCTATTGACTGAAAGAAGGTGACACACAACAGACATTCTCTAACATTTAAAGCAAAAATGCAGAAAGGAAATTTGGAACCACAGCAGTGTGCACTGGTGAGCCTTGTGGGAAGTGTGGACATGGCTCAGAAGCTATGTCTATGTCTTAGAGAGATAGTAATAATATATGTTTATGTTTTCTAGGAAAAAAAAGAAAAGATTTTCCTCTGCCTTGGTAGATTCAATGGCCTTGGTTGGGACTGAAATAATTTGGAAACAGCTGAACAGGACCAAAGGCATAACAGATTTATGAATTTTAAGTTTTGTGTGTAGGGATGCATCACAGAAAGAACTAATTCCTCCAAAGGAGTGGTAAAATTAGAGAATTTACAATCCAATTAATAGGGAATTAAGATAGTTTGTAGAGAATGTCTGAGTGTGGTAGCAAATTCTCTCATCAGAGGGAGATGTAATTGTTCCTGGGGTGAGTACTAATGATGATCAAATTATTTTGGATAGCCCTACTTTTAGGTATAAAGAGAGATTACAGAAACTCAAATGCCTTTAGTTGAAAATAATACTTAGGCCAAAGTGGCATATATTGAGGGTGGCATATCCTGACCTTCTTTCATAATTCCCTTCATTAGGAAAACTCCTAATTATAACAATTGTATTAATTTGGTCCCTGTCACTATAACAGAATCTCAGGAACCAGGCAATTTATTATGAAAATAAACACATTTTCTATGGGTTCTGGAGGTAGTGAGGTCAAAAACATGGTGCAGGCAACTGACAAGGGCCTTTGTGCTACCTTGTCCTATAATGGAAAGGCACAGGAAAATGTGTGCAAGGGCCCACTACTAAAAGTCCTTTTTTAAAGGGCACTGAAGCCATTCATTGAGGCAGAGCCCTGCTGGCCTAATCACATTTTTCAGGCCCCATCTTCTGATACTGTTGCATGGGGGGATTCAGATTCCTGTGAATAAGCTTTCAGGGATACATTAAAACCATAGCAAGGATCTCCATATCCTTCTTTCAAATGTGAATTTGAGGCTCAATACTTAGGTAACACTGATCACCCCTGGGCCTGGTATTTCAGGTAAAGAAAAAGACCATGGAGACCAATGAGCAGCAAGTAAAAGAGAACATTCCCCAGGGTCAGTAACATTGAGATAGAAAGTTCACAATCTTTTTTGCCTCTTGTCTCAACAGAGAACTCCAATGTGCACCAGCCAAAAAGAGAGCATTTTCCATAGGTCTCCAGGATTGAAAACTCACCCTTCCCTCTGGCCATTAAGTGTCAGTTTTTCATCCTTATTGCAGCTCAAAGGACTTTGCTTCGAGATGCTCTCTAGAAGAGATTGATGGATATTAAGTACCCTGATTCTCTAGTTCCTACAGGGTGAAGAGGAGCTTCCTGAGTAGCACTCACAATGCATTTATGAAAGATTTTTTTCCTAATCCTTCCTCACAGTGTCCCCTTCCTGGTGCTACTTATAATTTGGGTACACTTGTTTCTAATAATCTAAGACTGTATTCAGTTACTGAATCCGGGAGCACAACCAACTCTGGGATAAAACTGTGTGTCTCTCCTGTGAAAGGGACAGCATGAACCTGGGCCTAGTTGAGTTCAGATTACACAAGGCACCCTGAGTCCATGAATGTTAGGCATTAATGTGAACCACTAAGAACCTAGTGAGAATTTCTTCTGTCACCAAACTGTGGAGTGAATCTCAATGAACTTGCCTGAGAAACATGTACTGAGGACAGTGAATGCAGACATCATTCCCCCTAGAAAGGGGAATGCATACATAGAAGGTGATATGAAACAAAACCCCTTCAAACTGAGGGTTCTCTGAAATCACTTTCCACATTGGGCCATGCTGGTTGCTAGACAGAAAAGGGGAAGGTCCCAAGACAAGTTCCACAACTATCAGCAGCAAGGCTGGAGTGTGGCCTGAAATATGTATACCAGGCCTAAGAGCCAAAAGTATTCTTATCATGAAAATGTGAGGAAGGAAAGTATAAATCATTTTACATTTAGCTTACATTGGCTATAGATAAGAGAGGCATTACAATGCAGAATGGAAAAATTTGGGGATTAGTGGGACAGTTCATTTGTTGCTTCTGGATTGGACAATGTTCATAGTCCAGAAAATTCACACATAAGCTAGATGTAGTGGCTCTGGTTGGCTACCAGATGGGGTTACAAGTGAAAATTTAGCATGTATTCAGGAATGTGGGACATATCTATTAGTCTGACCTTAAACAGTAAACTCATTGAATATCTCTTCTCTCTCTCTCTCTCTCTCTCTCTCTCTCTCTCTCTCTCTCTCTCTCCATGCTCTAGTCCTCATCTTGAAATTTAGAATATCTCAGTTTTTTTTAAAACCAGTGATAACTAATATGGCATGAAGGGTTCAGTCTCTGGATTGAATCAGAGTTAGTATTATGGTGAAGGAGGTAGGGAAGTTCAAAAGGAGAATAGGAAAAAGGATGCCAATAAAAAAGAATGAGAGAGGGAGGGAGGGAATATTCATCCTAGATTTCTTAGTTACTGTTAATATTTCTGGGTATCATTATAGACTTAGTGTTGAGTTGTCTGAGTAAATCCAGTTAAGGTGTTCAGTACAAAACAAGGAATCCAATTTTGGAGTATCAGACCTTGAGTTGGGGAAATATATTCATGTGGGAAATAGATTTACTCATCTGCTTGGTATTTCAGGACAAAGGATGGGACAGGCCATTCAGAAGTGAGTGTAGACATGAGAAGGATGCAGATACAGGTCCCCAGTGAACTCAAATTGTTAAAAGCTGAATCTATTACTGGATCCAAGTTCATGTACTCACCCCTGGTAAGTAAGTACTTGGGAATCAAGAGTTCAAAAACAATAAAGTTTACTCAAGGTATGACACTCTGAGAAGCTGGGGTGCAGACATCATTCCCAGAAAGGCCACCTCAGGGAACTCAGTTGCATGAATGTGATTGTAAAGTGAGGAAAATGATGTGTAGAAAGCAATGAACAAGAAGAAGGTGTGATGGGGATGATCTTTCTAAGGGCTTCTGTCTGCTTTATAGATTTCCTTCGTCAGAACATTCCAACCAACCTGAACTTACTAGAAATAGTTCCTACATTTCTTTAGCCAGACTGACTACTTTTCTGCAAGTTAAATCTCACAGCAATTTACATGATTTGTGTTAACTGATGCACAGAAGTGAAGACTTAGAAGGTGCATTCCACATTCTGATGTAATCTGAAGGTCACCAAATGATCTAAGTACTGTCAAACTAAAGAAAGTATACTTAGCAGTGAACACAGTGGTCAATTAGGTGCAAACTTTCTTTAGAATTTAGAATGCTTGGCAAAGGGAAGAAAATAAATCTTACCAAGGGAAAACTCACATGATAGAGACTATATTTATGAATATTGAGGAAAAACTGTACATGATTTACTCTCTCTATAACTAAATAGATCTTTCCTTGGATAGAATTTTATAGTTTGAAAGAGACAGAATGGTACGCATGAAATCTATTTAAAAATATAAAACAAGGGTTGGGGATGTGACTCAAGCACTACTGCACTCACTAGGCCTATGTGAGGCACTGGGTTTGACCATGAAAGCCATATTAAAAAATTAAAGATGTTTAAAAAATGAATTAAAGAAAAGAAAATCGGAAGTTTAAAAAATATTAACCAAGAAATGATTAAGAATATATTCTCATTTATTTTAATGTTTTATCCTCATTTAGTAGGGAAATATACACATTTTCATCATATAAAGGAAAAAGTGGGTTAAGTGTTGTAACTGCGGTTTACTTCTATCTCCAGCCTCACCTTGTGTTTGCTTCCTGATTTAATGGCAATCAAGTCTTAGATTTGTTCAGGTGTTCTTGTTGATTCAGTGTTGGTAGCCCTCTTTCCTGTTAGCATTTATTCAACTTGATGGGATTTGGACATGCCAATGATTAAGAGACTTCTGGGTGTGTCTAGTAATCATTGGCATGTGGGATAGCAACTGAAGTGCAGACCCTCCCTGAAGTTGGGCAGCATCATCCAATAGGATGGTGGCTTGCTTGCTTTGAATAAATGTTGAAAGGACAAGGAAGCAGCAGCAGATGCCAGTGCTTGTCTTCTTGATGGCTGCTGCCATCACTTGAGGATATCTGACTCTTGCTTGTTCACTCCTGCAAAGTGGACTGTGCCAGGGATTGTCCAGGGAGTTTCCAGAAGCCTGGGATAGTAATTAATTCATTACTTTATTTATTTATTTATTTATCTATGTATGTATGTATGTATGTATTCACTCTTCCAGGGTGTAATGGTCCTTTCCAATGACCAACTTGATGAGATTAAGAGATGCAGAGGATCAAGAGGCTCATGGGTGTGCCAGTGAGGGTGTGTCTGGACATGATTGGCATGTGGGATAGCCAATGGAAACAAAGTCCCTCCATAAGCATGGGCAGCAGCATCCAATAAGAGGATGGCTTGGAAGAACCAGCAAAGCAACAGCAGATGCAAGCTGTGATCCAATGTCGGACTCTTGCTTCTTCTCTCTTCCAAAGCAGGCTGTGCCAGCGATTCTCCAGAAGCCTTTGGCCTACTACTAGGGGAGCTCCCTGATCTCTCTTGTTCTGGGGATTTATCTGATTGTGCGTCCAGCTCTCCAGCCCTCAGACTGCCATTTTGGACTATCCAGCTTGTGGTGCGTAAGCCAACCCAGTGAGTCTCCTTTTCATAAACAAACTCCCTGTTGATTCTGTTCCTCTCGAGAACCCTAATGCAGAGGGATTGAGCCCAAACTGCTTAACCACTGAGCCACATCCTCAGCATTTTTTTTCTTCTTTTTTTCCGGCAACGTCTCCTCAAATGCTTCGGGTCTAGCTCAATTGCTGAGGCTGGCATTGAACTTGCAATCCTCCAGCCTCAGCCTCCTCCAAGGAGAACTCTTAGTCTCTCTCCATCTCTTCCTCTCTATTTCTCCCTCTTCTCACACTTTCCCTCCTTGGAGACCAGGGTATTCAGGTGTGGGTCATGGCCACCAGTGATGGGGATCCCGGGAATTTAGAAAGTGGTTTGAAACCTATCTATCAACAGCATCGATTCAATCCAACACCGGCATCTAAGGTGATTGGATTTGCCCTTCAGCAGAAATGTACCCATGAGATCCTGTCTCCATAAGTTCCACACCTTGTGTTTCAGGTCAAGAGGAGCCTAGGAGAGTAGAAATTATCTTACAAGTGGTCGGTCTCTGAAGACTTTTCCCCCTCTGAGAGTCTGCAGCTATGGAGAAACATTTTCCCTGCTGTGTGAGGAAGGCCTGGGATTGGGAGAGTATGCTCCAGGGCCCCAGGCACTGCCAGCCATTGAGGAAGCAGATGCTGGGCCCTGGCCTCTGCCTTTGTATCTCTGGCTGGACTTCCTTTCTGGGGATCACCAGGACTCCAACCGTGAAACACTTTTACCACCCTGTGGGTTTCTCATCTCTGACTGCCCCATCCACTGATCCGGATTGCACAGCACTTTGAGAAGAGGCCCAGAGCTGCCTGCCTGCCTGCCCTGGCCCAAGGCCTCCGACCCAGCAGGAGCCACTGGCCCCACCAGGAGAGTTGGATGCCTCTAAGAAACCAGGAAGACTGGTGCCCAGGCTACTCCATTGGACCAAGGGATCCCGAGATTGCCCATACTCTTTCCAGCATCTTGCTGTGCTGGTGCCAGGAGCCTCTGCCTGATGTTTCCACTCCCATGCAGAGGCTTTACATTCGAAGGCTTTGGACTCCTGGCTGCCTGCCTTTGGCTTGAGAGCACTGGCATCTCCGTGAACATGCTGCAATGGACGATCCTCTGAGAAGAAACCGTGTTCAAATAGAACAATTCTCAGATTAGCAGTCGAGGGAGAAGTCTATGGATTCTGGGATTTTCATAAAATTTTCTTGTGTTGTAAGGAACTTAACAAAATCAAATGACTTCCATCTTATTCAAATTATAGTGGCCTACCTTTCAGCTTCCCAGAGGGAGTGGATTTAAGGACATTGAGCACTCAGAGTTGATTATGCGGATGCCATACTCTCATTCCAGGTTGGTTCTCCTGAGTATCAGGGTAATTATGAGGGCACATCTGCTCCTCATCATGAGGACTGATGAGATAGCTCAGTATTTATCTCTCCTGTGCAGACATGATGGAGAAACCTAACAGGGAGCAACATTCTGGTGAATATTCTTTTGGTATGCTAATAACTTTTCAAATTCTATTATTAAAGTTACATTTTCGTTGTTGACTCTGGGTTGTTAAAATTTTGTGTTCTTTAAAAAAAATTCTATATTATTCTTATATCTTACAAGCAGCTTTGTAAAGGTAGCAACAAGCAAGATTGGCGATGCCCTGGATTGCCCTCCCTGCAGAGGTACCACAGCCTCTCTTGATAACAGCACCACATTTGAGTACTGTATATCCCATTTGTTCTGGAAAGAGAGAGAGGAAGTAAAACCTTTCTAATGTCATGAGGTTGCTTCATACTGGGACCAAGCTATGGGTGACCCCAGCCTGGCACAGAGTAACCTTGCAACAAAGGCTCACTTTGGAAGTCACATGATCACTGAACATTTTGCAATTTTATTCTATTTTCAGTGACCCCTGCCCCTGCCAACTACTTCCATCACTCTAAAAACAGTCCACTTGCTTACCAACAGAAAATGGATTTTTTTTAGGAGAAATGGGAGGCATTGGCTCATTAATAAGCCCTCCAGCCCCATGAGGAGAGGTTTAAGCCCTCTTCTTTCTAAAGTGTCTTGTCACTTCTCCCAAACCCTGACATGTTTCACACAGAACAGGGCTGCCAAAAGCTCTCCAGAATAAGAAATGAATCCTTCAATCCTCATCAGAAACTAGGAGATAGCAACAATGCATGAGTCCCTCATCCATTGAGAGTCAAATGTTCTAGGAGTACAGGAATTTTTGCCCTGTTGAATATACAGTAAACTTGGGTACATCATGATAAAGAATGAAAGGGCACAACTGTTCATCAAAACCCCAATCTGCTGAAGTCAGGGCCAAAAAGAGATCCTCATTTCTGATGAAGGTCAGCCCCACCAATGTGGCCTAAAGTATTTCATTACACCCTCTTGACCTTCTGTTCCCTCTGAAAACATTGAGATTGAATGAGTATCTCTCTACTGATATCATCCTTGGCTGTTTTGACAATGGATGTTGAATGACTCAGTAAAAGAGCCACAATCCACATAATTCTTTAACCAGAATCATAGAAGGAGGACCGAGTAGCTAACTGGGATGAGAAAAGAGATGTATTGGACTTCTGGTCCAACTAGAGGAACCATAACAGCCACCAAAATTAACCTTTCATGTGTTTTTTAACTATCAGTGAGATTCTCCACCAGCCTACATCCCTACAGTTCTCATAAGGAACAGTAACTTGTGTTTTTCAAACATGTCCTGGACAGACAGAAGCTAGAGTGGTGATATGGATCGCCATAAGGCCCAGGAAGAAAAAGGACCATAAGAAATGTTGGATAATATAAACTCTTCCGCCCACATACCTGGATAAGACATTACCAGAGTTATTAAAAATAAATGGACAAGTGCATAAGTCAGAAAGGAAGAACACCAGCACCACAAGCAAGGAGGGAATTGATAGCTCTTCCAGACATGACTGAGACCTGCCTATTCCTGGAGAATTTGGGAGGAGCTGCTGGGAGAGATTGATGATGGAGGAGCTTATGGTGGTCATGATATTACAGCTCCTGAAACTCAGGTGTAGGGCTTCATACTCACACAGTAGCAGGAGAAGAGTCCTGGGCCCTGTAGAGGGAAGTCAGCTGGAACTAGACCTTTTAGCTGGTATGCTGGAGGTCATACCCCCAGGGAGAATATAGATTAGGAAAAGTCCTGTGCACTGGTACAGCTGGGTGACAAGGAAGCATGTCTGTGTCTGCCGGGGCTCAGGGTAAAAAATTGTCCCTTGAGAAATCAAAACTCAGGTCCTGTGTGTCATGTAAATTCAAGTTAGTATTTGTTATTCAGAAGTGTGGGAAACTCCCAAGCTTTAATAAAAGATTGGTCCTGGGCTGCTATTTTGAATTTGCATGGAAGTAAACAAAGCAAGCTTTGGAGGAACTCATTCATAAAGTAGGATGAAAGGAGTTTTGCAAAACACACAGATACATTGAAGCTGAGGAGAACACACACTGTGCACAAAAAAATATGGACACAGCAAATGGAAGGACTAGAGTTCCAGAAAATCAGGGGAATAGAAAGATAGACGAAGAATGCAAGTTTGTCAACAATTAATGAAGAAAGATCTTGTCCTGGTCAAGAAGTGACCATGTACAAGAAGACTACAGTACTATTTGTAAGAGAAAGAAAAAAAATGGAAACAGTCCACATTCTTCTTTTGAAGACTGATTTAATAAAAACCAAAACCAAAACAAAACAAAACAAAAACACATGATCCATCTACACAAAGCACTATTAGGAATGCTCTGTGTCTGATGTGTACCAATGTGAAGAGAGGGATGTGTTGTTAACTGAAAAAAGCAACCAAAGAAAACAGTATACATAGTTAGTCACTTTTTATCTAAGAAAAGGGGTTAGGAAAGCAACAAAAAATTATATCTGGGTTTGTATTTACATTAACACTGAAAAATACATATAAAAATTATGAATATTTTTGCCCACAGAATTTGAGGTATAAATGTTGTATGAGCAATGTGGCCAGAAGTGAGACTTTTCAATGTTTATGTTTTATGCTATTTTGATTTTTGAACCATGAGAATGAGTTACACATACAAAACTTAAAATTTGTTTAATAAAGGAAGAGATAAAACTCCAAAATGATAATTAAGCTTAGAAAAATTACAAGCAGATTTGAAAAAGGAGCAAATATAACTTGTGAAAAAGTTGTATTTGAATTTAAAAAAATTCTAGATAGTTAGAAGACTAAATAAGGTTTCAGAGAAAATTAATAAAGTGGAGGGCAGTTCCAAGAAACTTACCAATATGAAGCACAAGGAGGTTGAAAAGATGGAACTCACAGGAAACTTTAAGAATTTCAGAGATCAGAAGGGCAAGTGAAATGTAGGAGTCCAAGAAAATATAAAAACAATAAGGGCAATAAAAAAATTAAAGAGATAATGGCTGCATATTTTTAAGAATTAACAAACCTTACTTAAAAGAAACACAGGTGATCCCAGACAGGATAAATAAAACAAGGCCCACACTTAGAGACATCAAAAAAACAAAAACAAAAACAAAAACAACAACAACAACAAAAAAACCTCAGGACATCAAGAGTAAAGATAAAAATTTAAAAACAACTTGTGAGAAAGACAGATTGCCTACAAGGGAGAACAAGAAGGTGGAAGACTTCTGAACATTATCCTAATCATCCAATGGAATAATACTTCAAGGATGAGGGCAAAATAAAGACATACACAGGGTCTAATAAAAATTTCCACTCAAACCTTAAATATTTCAGAAAGAAGAAAAATCAAATGGGAAGAAAAAAGAGTAATACAGGAAACAATGATGAGCAGGAAAAAGTGGTGAACAACAACAGAAAATCTAAACAGTGAATGACTATCAAATAATAGCAAGGATAGAATATTTGGAAAATGAAATGAAGTCAAATTAAAATAGTGGCAAAACTAATATACAACATGGAAACAGAGGTAAAGTTCTAAGTAGGACTAGAAATAAATGGTGCTTACCTTGGGCCCAAAAGGTAAAGGAACATCCAAAAAATCAAAATTAAGATAAAGGACATTTTTAAGGCGATATTTTAAACCAAAACTAAAACAAAAGTCCATGATGCACAAATATTAAAATTTCAATAAGCACAAGATCAATATGACCGATTGTTTTTCCTTTTGTCTCATATTCCAATATGGCCTGACATGGTTCTGATTCTAAGGGTTCTTATTTTTTTCTGGGAAAGGCTTTAGAGTAATTAATGACCTTTACACATTGTATATCAAGTACGAGTCTTAAAAATTTTAAAGTGAAACAAATAGAATAATACAAACATAATGAAGAAACATTAAGCTGTTAAATAGGTCAACAAAGAAAAATTCACTCAGTTCATTGGAAGCTAGAAAAGAGGTGGAAAAAATCTGACAAAAAATAACACAACATGATAAAGAAAGTAAAATTACTTCAATTAATAGAGTAAACATAAGTGAAATGATCCTAACCAGTTAAAAGTCAGAAGCTCGCAAATTGGGTTAAAAAATAATTAAAAACCTAAAGGCAGCTATATGCTATTGATCAAATGCAAACCTAAAACACAGTGGCACAGAAAGATTAAATAAAACAAATGAAAAATACTGCATCAGGCAATTATTACTAAAAAAATTAGTGAGCTAATAAAACTGATAGCAGATGAAACAGACTTTAAGACATAAAGCATTTTTAGGAATTGTGAGTCAGAACATAAAGTGAAATGGACAATTTACTGGAAAAGAAATAACATTTTTGAACTTGCATGAACCTAAAAATAAAGTTCCAAATTGTATAACTGAAACTTGTCAGAATTACAATTAGAAATTGGCAAAGACACAACCAAAGTTTTTTAACACATAACCTGAAAATTAAGGATCCAGTATATCATTTAAGAAATCAGCATAAGCATAAAAGAAAAGAGTACCTAAAGAAAGTAGAAAAAAAGAAATTAATAAATGTGAGGACATAAATAATGAAACTAAATAAACAAAAGAGTGATGTTTGCAAAAATTAATGAAAAAGACACGCCTAAGGTGAGACTGTTAAACAATACATGAGAGAAGGCCCAAATAAATCATATTAGGAATGAAAAAGGGGCTGTCACCAAGGTGCTGAGATATTGGAAAGATAGCATAAGGATATTATGAGTACATTTGTGCCAATAAGTTAGACAATTGAAAATAAATAGAAATTCACCCCAAACTTCTTTAGTCTGAGGATAACAGGGCTGTCAGGCTTTTGAACATGGAGCAGTTTAAGTTGATGAGAATGCTTATCCTGGAAACAGAATAAACTTGGATGTGGGAAGAGGCAGGGAAGAGCAGTGGGTAGGGTAGGTCTGGGTAGAGAACATTGGAGGGAGGGATGTGGCACTGGGACACCATTGGGCGCTGGGGCCTGGAGAGAGCTCCATGAGAGGATGAAGGACTTTAGTGCCCATTTTCTTGGGGTCTGTGCCGCAGTCTTGGCTGGGCACGAGAATCACGAGCCACTCACACCTTGTAGATTCAAACAGCAATTCTTTATTCCCGAACTCACACGGGCCCTCTACAAACACATTCTGGGGAAATCCAAGTTCTCCCGCACAATTCACGCCCCAAATACTTTCTGAATTCTAGGAGAACTCAAAGGGAACTCAGGCAGCAGGAATGCCCTGTTCCCAGCAGCAATAACCTTAAACCTGGAACCGCCTTAAACCCAGATTGTCTTAAACCCAGAATGCCTTAAACCCAAATTATCCTAAATCGGGATACTTCCTAAAACCTGCAGGATACACCCTAAACCTGGATCCACCCTGGTCTTTGAGCAGGGTCACCTTTCTCAAAGACACATGCAATGTCACAGCAAATTTCCAAAGCAAGTCCATTTAACATGGGGTATGCTGGCAAGAAAATTTCGATGCGTCATTCCTACTTGGCAATGGCCCTCAGCAGGTCTGGGTCACTTTTGCAGTGCTTGCCTTCTCTGCCCTCAATTGTTGTCCTGCTCTGCTGTCACCTGGCCTGCAGTCTCAGGAAGCTCCCTCTTCTGTTGGGGTTTCTGTTTTCCTTCTTTTGTCAAGTGAAAGAATTGGGCCAGATGATGTCCATGGTTCTTTGAAATCCCAGATTCTATGAGTCTGAGTTGTCCTATTTTCTAGTAAGAGATATAAAATATTAAGTGTTTGGTGACAATGCAGGTCCTCCATAAGTCCAAGTGAGACAAAAAGTTGCAAGGGACATTGTGCAACTCTCCTGCTTCTAATTAGGGGCTCCATCTTACGTGCAGGCTCAGTTGCTATGAAGGCTCCAAGGAGGCAGAGCCACCAAGACTGTCAGAGGGCTTCATCTGGCAGTCATCTGTGAAGACACATGTCCAGCTGCCATGTTCCAGGTGGCCTCTTCTGAATCCTGGGAAACACAACCAGGAAATGATGGTATAGAAAACTACACTGTGACCCCTGGGACCCTGGGTGTGAGATATCATCAGGAGATGAGCTGGGCACTGAGGCCTGGTGGGCTCAATAATTGGAGCCATCACACAGGCCCAATTAGCTTGGCTCTGCACTGTCTAAGCAGTGCTCTGGGCCAAAGGCACATTTATGAAATGCCCCCATTCATTTCCTGCCAGAGATCCTATCTTAATCCAGGGTTCTGGCCTCCTAGAGATTTATCTGTTCTTATAACACACTCCCTCCCACTAAGATGCTGAAGGAGTCTTGGGGAGGAAAAATCCCCATTTGGCAAAGCCAACTCCATTGTGGTATGTTTCCCATATATTTCCTTAAGTATACCTCTTTGCTTGCTTAAACGTATGGAATAAACTATTCCCAATAATGTATGCCCAATTTAATCCTGAATCATTTCCTATCTCATATTTATGTTGATCTGAGAGATTGGATTTAAAAGTGCTGAAAACAATCTGAGTCACTGTAAATGCTGCTGCCACCAGTCACAAAAAAGCAACTGGATTCTGAAATTGCAGATGTAAAGTTTTCTGAGATGTTTCCCCTCTCTGCTAGTTGCTCTCACTGAGACTGCTAATATTCCCAGAGGTGGAGGCAGGGTAGTGAGTAATGTCTCAGTTTTTGCAAAGCAACCTTGCAGGTAGCCACTGATGTCAACCAGCTCACAGAAATGGTTAATAGCATGGAGTATTGCTCTTGGCCATCTATCCTATAATGACAGAAGGATCAATAAAATTCAGTCATTAAAATGGGGTTGGCTAACTAATCCCTGGCCTGGGCCTGTGGGAAATCCTTCATTGTGTAAATCTGGTAGAAATTCTCTGGATTCAAAGTCAAGAACCAAGATTCAGAAGTAAGAGCTTTGATTGACAATCCTGATTGACCCCTGAGTTTGAGTCCTGGGATAACCATGTGCTTCCCAGCCTCAGCCTGGGTTGGGCAAGAGCTGGGGAAGACAGATATTCCCCTACTCTGCTCATGGCTTCCCTGAGGCAGCACAAGCAGCAGAGGGACCAGGATTGCAAAGCCAGGGCAATGCCCTGTGGGACTGCCATGGAGGCTGGGTATTGAAATGGAGGGACAATGAGTGTTTCCGAGATTACAATATGATGTATGGGAAAATAGACAAAATTAGACAGCCTTTCCCCAAAACAGTACCTCCAAGAAAAGTGAGGCCACCTGCCAATTCTGCCCTGATCTCCCTGTATCCTGTAGCTCTTATGCTAAGTGAAGTAAGACAATTCCAAAAACCAAAGGCTGAATGTTCTCTCTGATAAGTGGAAGCTGATAATAATGGGGTTGGGGAGATAGGAAAAATGGAGGCACTTTAGTGGAACAAAGTGGAGGCAGAGTTTGGGAGGGGGCATGGTGGTAGGAATGACGGTGCAATGAGATTGAAATCATTACCCTAAGGAGATGTATGACTGCATATATGGTGTGACACTACATCCTATACAACCATAGAAATGTAAAGTTGTGCTGCAATTGTGTACGGTGAATTAAAATGCATTCTGCTTTCACATATATCTAATTAAAAAAAACTAAGTCTAGCATGGCCTGCTCCAAAGCTCAATAGACCTGGTTATTATGATTCCAGTACCACTCCTGACCTTCTCCCATGTCCCAATGCACATCATCCCTCCTTCCTGTGCTACAACAGAAATCAACGTAAAAGTTGATGGTATATTGTGACACAAACATTATTGCATTCTCAATAGAATCCCAACTGGCCAACAGAAATCTGAAAAAGATGCTCAACATTCCTAATCATTAGAGAAATGCAAATTAAAACCATAGTGAGACACCATCTCACAACTATTGAATAGATATTATTAAAAAGACAAAAGAAGCAGGCTTGGTGGCACATGCCTTTAATCCCAGTAACTCAGGAGGCTGAGGCATGTGGATTACAAATTCAAGATAAACCTCAACAATATATTGAGACCTGGTCTCCGAATAAAAAGTAAAAAGTGCTACAGATATATCTCAGGGTTACCCTGGGTATAATTCCCAGTATAAATAAAAGAAAAAGAAAGAAAGACAAAAGAAGATTGAGGTCTGGTTAGGATGTGGAGAAACTGGAATTTGTATGCAGTGTTTGAGGGAATGTAAATTAGCACAGTCATTATAGAAATCATTATGGGAAATTTCTTTAAAAATTACATATAGAGCTCACTTGGGAGAGTGCTTGCCTTGCATGCACAAGGTCCTGGGTTCGATTCCCAGCACACGCGCACACACACACACACACACACACACACACACACACACACACAAATAGAACTACCCTATGGTGCAAGAACCCCACTGCTTGTTATATATCCAAAGGAAATGGCATCAGAGTTTAAAAGACATCTGCATCCCATGTTTATTTCAGCATTATTTTCGTAACCAAGAAATGGAAAAAGCTGTGCCTATCAGTGGAGAAATGGGTACAGAGTATGTGGTTTAGAAACATAAGGGGACATTATTCAGTCTTCAAGCCAATAAGAAACTCCTGTCATTGGTGTAAAATGAATGAGCCCAAAGGACATTTTACGAGGTGATATAAGGCAGGCATACGGCAAATATCACATGACCTCACCTACATATGGGATCTAGAAAAGCTGAACTCATAGGACCTAAAAAAAGCATACTACAGGGACACAGCTACATCAGTGTTTACAGCAGCACAATTCACAATAACTAAAGTGTGGAACCAACCTAGAAGCCCTTCAGCAAACATGGATAAGAAAGATTGGCATATAATATACAATGGAATATTACTAAGCAATTAAAGAGGATAAAATTATGGCATTTGCAGATAAATGGGTGGAGTTGGAGAAGATAATGCTAAGTGAAGTGAGCCAATCCCCCCCAAGAAAATACAAAAGTCAAATATTTCTCTGATATAAGCTGACTGATTCATAGTGGGGTAGGGAGGTGGAGCATGGGAAGAAAAGACAAACTCTACCTGGGTGCTGCAGTCTGGCTGGGCACAATTCAGGAGCCACTTGTCAAAAGAAACTAACTTTATTTTTAGAACTACAAACGCCAAACAAAACAGCTCCTCAGGGAAAAAACCCTCAGAGCCCAACTGCCACCACCGGCTTCCACAAGCCTCTCACCCCCACACCAGCCTCTCAACCTCCCACAATCCTCCTGCTCTTGAGGCCGATTGGCTGGGTTGCATGGGCAGAGCAAAAGAAGTTCCCCAATGAGCAGCTCCATGGAGGAGCCAATCAGCTAGATGTTGCTGGGGCCGCTGTGAGCCAATCATCAGCTGGCAGTCTGAAGGGCAGGGAAACAGCCCAATGAACATCACCACAGAGGAGCCAATCAGCTAGATATTGCTGGGGCCGCTGTGAGCCAATCATCAGCCGGCAGCTGGAAGTTTGCTGGCAGCTGGATCATCAGCCGGCAGCTGGAAGTTTGCTGGCAGCTGGAAGTTTGCTGGGGCCCCTTTGGCTGTGGCTCTCAACATCTCCCCCTCTCTGTTTAAACAACAAGCATGTGGCTTAGGGACCGTGCCTGCCTTAGGTTGTCCAATACTACATATGGTCCTTACCCATCTTCAGATGAGCTGACCTCAGGGCGTCAGCCTCCTGTCTTAGGTTGGTACCATTGTAATTGGATCTTACCCGTCATTGACTACCGGTCCAGTATACAGCCACACCTGTGGAGAGGTCTTTGTACCAGCGGGGGTGTGAGGTTCTTTGCCTCACCTCTGTTGACCCCCAAATTTTAGCTGAATGATCATGACAAGCAGAAAAGAGGAAGATACACCAAGCCAATTGACGGCTCTTGTTGGAAAAATTGTACCACCGATGACATCATCAGCAAAAATACCCCAACACTACCACAAGTTGATGCACTAACAGATAGTTCACAATGCATACAAGTGAGTTCACAATGCATACAAGTGACACATAGTCTAGGCAAATTCTGCAAGCATTTCAGTGATGGATATTGCAGAAGCTGTAGATTAGTTTTATCTTTGTCTTCAGTGGCACAGGGATGAAGATAGGAATTCTGGCAATAATGGCTAAAGAAAAAATTATGTAACATTCCAGAAGGCACTAAAAGAAAACAATTTTCTTAACAATTTACATTGTCTTCACTTGCACTGGGATTAAGATAGGAATTCTGGCAATAATGGCTAAAGAAAAATTGTGTAACATTCCAGAAGGCACTAAAAGAAAACAATTTTTTTTAACAATTTATATTATCTTGAAGAGAATTATTAAATATAATGAAAAGGAAAGGTGAAAGTAAACAAACAGATCTGTTAACCTCCTTTTTTTTTTACAAATTAAAACAATTCTTAGCAGTTATTTACCCAATTTAAATTAAACTATTTAAATCACGTGAATAAAAAAAAATATTTGGATCCATTTTTTCATGAGCGATCATCATATATGATATATGGACATACATACATTCAAACATATAACACAAAACACAAGTGTGCACACATAATACATACAACACATAATAGTAAAGGCCTTATAACTTTTTACAGGTAAAATCTCTATTGCAATGTTTAAAAACTCTATAGTCAAAAAAAAAAAAAATAGAACTGATCAGCAAAACATTAACCTAGGTCTGTATGAGCTCAAAAAAACAAAATAGAACTTCATGATATGGGAAAGGGCAATAATAAAATAGATATTGAAAAAAGCATCCTGGTTTTGTTGCAGATGTAAGGATAGCCAAATTGGAGTTTTGGATATCAGCTATTATGGATTTGAACTAAATCATCTTCTTTTTGGTCTGTAGAAATCGCTTTACTTAATCTCTCTGGAATCCAAATTGGCTGCTGTTCTCCCTGTGGAAACACACAAACAGACCCCTGACTCCAGACAATCACTGGGTCAGAACCTTGGTTAATCTCTCTGGAATCCAAATCGGCTGCTGTTCTTCCTGTGGAAACACACAAACAGACCCCCGACTCCAGGCAATTACTAGGTCAGGACCTTTCCATTGTCCTGTTAGAATATCTTTCCAAAGTACCTTGGGCTTATGTACATTTTTTGGACACATATGCCTTTCTGCAGCACTAAGTCCTGATGAATCCAAATTTAAAAAGTTTAGAGCAAAAAGGGTTATTTTAAGTTTATCTTTGCGGAATATATACCCCTTCCCAATTTTGTCTTTTTGCTTTAATAAGTACATTTTAATAGTTTGATGAGCTCTTTCAACTATGCCTTGTCCCTGTGGATTGTATGGGATTCCTGTTATATGAGTAATGCCAAATGATGAGCAAAATTGTTTAAAAGAAGTAGACGTATAACCAGGGGCATTATCTGTTTTTAACTGTTTTGGAATGCCCATTGCAAAATTTTGTAAGCAATGAGCTATAACAAATAAGGGGTGGGATAGGAAGGGAGGGGGCAGGAGGTTAGCAATGATGGTGGAATGTGATGGACATCATTATCTAATGTACATGTATGAAGATGCGAATTGGTGTGAATATAGTATATATAGAAGCAGAGGTATGAAAAATTGTGCTCTATATGTGTAATAGGAATTGTAATGCAGTCTGCTATCATTCATTTTAAAAATATCAAAAAAGTAAGAAATAGATAGCAGAGTAGTGACTGCCAGTGGACCATGGGTGGCTTGGCTGTACTCTGGTGAGACGCTGGTAACAGGAGACCAAATTACACTTAGATGGGAGGGATGAGTTTCAAGCATCTAATGTACAATATAATGACAACAGTTAAAAACAACATAAAACAAAATGACTACAGTTGGTAATGTTCTATACACTTGAAAATGACTGAGACAGTAGATTTTAAGGGTTCTCACCACAAATAAGTATATGAAAGAGTGTATATTTTCAATAGCTTGACTCAGCCATTCATCAGTATATACGTGGTTCAATATATGTTGTATGCCATAAACATGTACAAGTATCATCATCATCATCATCATCATCATCATCATCATCCTATTCATCATCAGGGATTGAATCCAGGATTGCTTATCCATTGAGTCACATCCCCAACACATTTTATTTTTCATTTTGAGGGAAACTGGGAAGTTATTTAGTTGTGTAGGTTGGTACCTTCTTCCCCAAACTGGAACTCGTTTAAAAGAAAAAGAAAGAAATAGAGATAGGATGATCAATGAACAATGCCTGTCTCAATTATCACTGGGCCTGAGAGTTGGTAACCATCACCAAACTTCTCCCCATGCCATCTCCCCAGGAACCATAATACATGGTCTCTGTATTAGCCTGCTTTCTGTGGCTCTAACAAATTACCGCCAAATGAGTACTTTATTAAGAGATGAGGTTTATTTAGCTCAGAGTTCAACATTTGGCAGTCCCTGTGACTAACCTTTGATGAGAGTGCTCACAACATGGTGAATGGCATCATGGTGGGAGGACATGCAAGGGGTCGAGACTTCATCACCAGAAACTGGGGAGGATGAGTCTTGTACTTTTTATAACAACCCTCTCTCACAAGAACTAATGGGGGCCAATGAGAAGTTCATTACTCCTTTCCAAGGGCCTCATCCCCAGTGGCACAGTTACCTCCCACTAGGCCCCACATCTTGCAGGTGCTACCAGCTCAACACTGCCTCACCCAGGACCAATCCTCCAGCCTATGAACATTTGGGGGACAAACCACATCCCATCCTCACCAGCTCCAACAAAGCCACCATTGGAAAAGCAGGATGTCCCAGTCTATAGGTGTGTATGTGAGGGCAGGGGAGGGTTGCTCTCAGAGGGCACTGGAAGCAGCCAGAATCCCCATTCTGGAACCTCTCTGATGTCACACTTGTGTCATGCTACTCTGGGTGCCAAAGCAGGAGAAGGAGAAGTTTGCTCTCATTTGTTTGAGAGCACGCATCAGAGCATGACTATCTCAAATAATTTATTGTCCCCACCCCCACATTAAGCCAGATCCTGGCTATTCTCAAGCCTTTGGGCTTGTTTGACTGTGACAGCACTGGTCTCTCTGAGCACAGTGTTCTTTACATTCCCGTGAGTCTCCATGCCAGTTGTCGGGTTTCTCACCAAGAGACAGTCGGGAAATAGACAGTGAGAGTCCAGAGGCAGGGAAGTGGAGGGAGCCCAGAAGGGGAAGGAGGATATTTAGTTAGAAGCACAGAGACATGGGGAGCCTGAGGCTTTTGGAGAACTATGGGAGGCTGATAATGCTGGTGACATGTGGTGGAGGGAATTTGGTCTGTCTCTGGCCTGGATATTCAGATCTGCCCTTAAGGTTTGTGAGTCTGACCTCAGGTGAGCAGTGCCTCATTGGGGCTCTGGGTTGCCCCAGATTAGGACTGAATCTGGCCATGGTTTCAGATGCTGATCACTGGCCCAAAAAAGAGTGGGCTCTTCCAGTGGCCATGGTTCTTCTCTGCCTCCTCACTTTCTACATCCTCATTTTGATGAATGTATCGGAACCAGGCATCTTACACAGAGGTAAGGCCTCAGACCCATGGGAGAGGGAGGTGGCACTCAAAGGGCTGGTCCTACGGGGGTTATTTCTAAAGGGCTTACCCCACCTGTGACCTCAGCATCCCTTCTTATTCTGTCATCATTACTAGGGCCCTGATACTTCATTTCCCAAGCCACTGAAGTGTGAAAAAACAGAATCCTGGAGGTTTACCAGTTGCTTTAAAAGAGAGGCCTGGGCAGGTTGGCATGAGAGGCCACCAGACTCCTCAAAAACCATGCAGTGCACTCCTCCCTCTTCCCATTTCACACAATTCCAAGCACTGATTACTATTCCAAAGGGGGGACCAACATATAGAGCTTTAAGGCTGGACAGCCCCTTTTCTTTGACTGCCGCCCATCTGAATGGTCAGCTTACTCAACAGGGACAAAAATTCCCCTGCCCACCTCCACCCCACCTACTTGTTGCCGAGTGATGCTATGGGGCTGCCCTGAGCAGTATAGTGATTCAAGGGCCTCCTCCATGTCCCAAACCTCTTTCCCTGCCAGGCACCTTCGAGCAGGACCCTGAGGCTTCCTACATGGCACAAGTGAATGGCAGGTTATACCAAATGCAGTGATGGCCCACGTGTTATTTTCACCACCTGCCCTGAACCTTCCACTGTGACATCTGTGTGGAGGTGAGTGCTCCTCCTCCCTGTCCACTCACAAACTTGTCCTTGGGCACCTGGCCAGGACCAGGAACCTCACATCATGAGTGGGCCAGGTGAGGGTATCAGACCATGTTCCCAGAGTACTTCAAGTGGCTCTCAGCCACTGTTGGTCACTTCTATATGTCATCACCTCTGTGTCTGTAGCTGTCCAGGGAGGCTGTCCTTGCTTGCACAGGTGCTGATATGCCAAAGAGGGGAGCTCATCTGTGCTGAGCCTGGTGGAGCTGGGGAGGAAAAGCAGTGACTGTCCCCTCCCCTGGCTTGCTGATACTAGATCCTCAGCCCTTTAAGCTGACTGCTGCCGTGTCCTGGGGATCTTTGCCTGTCTTGGTCTGGGTGTCCCAGTTGGAGAGTTTCCTGGGTTCTGAGTGTGTTTCTCTGATGTGCCCATCCTGCTCGGTTTCACAAATGCAGATGTCTGGATGGGCGAGGATGTTTTTTCATCTTGATTCAGTGTCTGTAAAATCAGAGGTCCAGAGATGTTATATCCTGCTCCAAGTAACACCAGGCAGGTCTTGTCTCTATAGACAGTTTTAAAGGTTATAAATAAAACTGCTACAACAACAAGGCTTTGAACTTGCCACCCTCTTGCCTTTGCCTCCCAAGCCACTGAAACTATAGGCAGAGGCCTCTATGCCCAGCCAGTTTTTGGCAGTTATAAATAAAGCTGCTACAACAACCATTGGTGCACAGACATGCGGACATATGTTTTCATTTCTGTTGGATAAATTGTTAAGGGTGGCATTGTTGAGTCATAAGGTAAACATATGTTGGACTTTTTAGGAAACAACTGTATTATTTCTACTTTCTTTTTTTATTGATTGTTCACAACATTACAAAGCTCTTGACATATCATATTTTATACAATAGATTGAAGTGGAGAATAAATAAATGAGAATTCCAGTTGCTCCATATCCTCACTAGCTTTTGACACTGTCATTTGTTGCTATTCTTTTTGTTTTCAAATTGTAGCCTAATAAATGAGTAGTGCTATCTCATTAGGGCTGCAGTCTGTATTTTCCTAATGAGTAATGATGTGGAACATATTTTCATGTCTTCTCAGCCAGGAGTGTATTGTTGGTGAAGTGTTTGCTCCAATCTTTTGCCCATTTAAAAAATGTGTTGTTTTCTTATTGAGTTTCAGGAGTTCTCTAAACGAGATTCAGATCTACATTTTGCAAATCTTTTCTTGCAATTCATGGCTTGTTATTTCATTTTCTTCATAACATCTTCCAAAGAGCAGGAGTCCTTAGTGTTGCTGTTTTTTCAGTACTGTGGATTGAGTCAGGGATGCTGGACCACTGTGCTTTTTCCCTAGCATTCCTTGTTCCCTCTGAATGGAACCTCATGTCCTGTGTGAGGAACAGTTTCATTGCTTTCTTCCCCATCTGTGTGTCTTTATTGCTTTTCCTTTGAGCTTTGACTAGGAATAATAGAAGTGGGCATCTCTGCCATGGGATTCTTTTAGTATGGCAATCACTTGACTAAAGGTTCTTTCAGGAAGACTGGTGGGCAGCATCAGTGAGGGAGGGGAAGCTGCAGACCCTGAGACAGCTGAACAGAAAGAGAAGCCTTTCTGCTCATCACCTCCCATCCTTTTAGTCACCAGCCCATCACTGCCATATATGATTCCCTCCCACCTGTGACTCCTGTGCTTGGCCCTTATTCCTCAGCCCTGTGGTCTGCCTCTCTTCTCCTTTCTTCAGCTTCTAGAATATCATTGAGTTTGCCTGGAACCCTTTTCCCTTCCTGCATCCTGTGGTTCTTCCACCCCAGGTCAGGCCATAGGACATTTTTCTTCCCCCTCTGCTCAGAAAGAGGCCCTCCAAGTCCAGGATCCCCAAGTCTCAAGGGACCTAAATGTGGTCTGCCCTCTGGCATTCAACAAAAAAGGCTCCCTTCCATTATTGACAGCACTAATTTCAGGCACTGATCCCATGCTCCAGCTTTCAATCCCACCATACTCCATCCCTTGACTGCAATTCCTCCTGGAGTCACTTGCTGGTGGTTGGTGGCAAAGACTCTGGTGAAAATCATGTAAATTCCAATCACAGCTCTAAAATTGACCAGCAGGGAGACCTTGGGCATGCTAATTACACCTGGTCACTCAATTTACCTATCTGTAAAAAGATGGAATTGTGGGTTAATTTATGTAAACCACATAGAACAGTAGCTGGTACCAGAAAGTGCTCTACATGCTGCTGTTACTTCACTACCATCTCTTTCCATGGTCATCTACACATGTTTGTGCCTTATCTTAAAAGCCATACAAGTCCCACCCTTAACATCTCAGGCCTCCACCCCACCTGTTGTACCTTCTGGGTCTTATTCCCTGAAAGACTTGACCTTGTCCACTAGCTCACCCTTCACTTCTTGGCTCAGGTCAGTCTGGCCCTTGCTGTCAGGATGATGCTCTCATTAATGGCCAAAGCCAGCAGACATCTTCAGACTACTCTTCCTGGACTGGACACAGCCTTTGAAACCATAAGTAGCTGTCTCAGCACTTAACTCTCTGGGCTTCTCCTCTGCATGAACTTGAGTGCTGTGAGCTGGGTTGCCTACATGATTCACATGATACCCTCTCTCTGCTCTACCCTGGTTATTCCCCATAGTGCTCAGGGCCTCGTGTTGCAGCTGCCCTCACCACTCTGAATGTATGCTGGCCATGCTGTTTGCAGGGTGCTTTCCACCCCCTTGTAGTGCCTGAACTTTTTTTTTTTTTTTTTGCTACAGGGTGTTGAACCCAGGGGCACTTTACCACTGACCTACATCCCCAGTCCCTGCTATTTTTTATTGTGAATTAGGGTCTGACTAAGTTGCTGAGGCTGGTTTCAAACCTGCCTCGGTGTCCTGAGTCATTGGGATTACAGATGTGCACCATGGTGCCAGTTTGAGAGAAACATTTTTGATGCCCTGAAATACTTCTAATGGGGGTGCATCTCAGTGGTAAAGTTTGTGCTTAGCATGTGCAAGGGCCTGAATTTTTCAGCACACAAAGAAAAGAAATCTGAATAAATGAGTGAACCAACAAACAGAAGAGTCAACATTTGGGAATAGAAGAAAAGAGAGAAAGGAACAGAAGCCTCATGCCCTAATCCCCCAGGATAAGGGGAAGAAGGACAGGCAGCAGGAAGTTGGTCAGAAGATGGGCAAGAAGAAGATGTCACTGGATTTTGGTCCTGTGGAGTGTGAGGGTGTTTGAGACACAGGGCCCCAGGAGTGGAGCCAGTGAGAAAGGCTGGTCTGGGTGCCTAAGAGCTGTTGAATTCTAGTTGTGTGTGATAGGGTTCCATGTGGGGACAGGAAGGTATTCAAATTTACTGATCAGTTCTGAAAAATTTATTATCATTCTGTGAAGCATTTTCTATACCTTATGTACAATCAATATTTTCTATACAATATATATATATATATATATATATATATATATAATTAAAAATTGTTCTCTAGGTTTAAAAATTCTGTAGTTTTTAAAATAATCTGCCATTAATTAATTTATTTCTTCTGGTACTAGGGATTCAACCCAGGGGTGCTTTACCACCAAAGCTGCATCCACAATCCTTGCTATATTTTGTTTTGAGATAGGGTGTCACTAAATTGTTGAGGGCCTTGCTAAGTTGTTGAGGCTGGCCTTGAACTTGTGATGCTCCAAGTTCCTGGGATTACAGGTGTGAGCCACTGCACTTGGTGGTATATTTCTTAAGTGCTGTGAACACCTTAAAGAAAGCAGAACCTCATAGAGGACAATGATTCATTTGTATTGCTTTTTGGACATATTCCAGAGCTGTTCTGATGTAGAATCATGTTTCCTTCTGGTGGAGAATAATGTTGAAGATCAAAGTCTTCATACATTTGCCATGAGAAAGTTGGGGGTGGATAGAGGTGCTGCTGGGCCACTTGCCATTATAACAGAGTGTTTGCTAAAGGAATCTCTTGAAGTTGGGGTGAAACTCAACCTGGTCTGGAAGGAAAAGGGAGTGAGGCTGATGAATGTACTCAGCAGAAGGAGAAAGTGGAACAAGGGAGAGGAGATGCCAGTCAGTGTCCAGAGAAGGAAATGACCTTTGAGCTTAACCTTTCCTGCTTTGTGTACTGAAGGACTTCAGCCCAGATTTTTTTCCTGGAAAATCTGATTTTTTTTACTAGGAAAATATGTCTGGGCATCCTTCACTGCTTTCCTAGATGGTGAAATTCAGTTAAGGTATATTTTTAGAAAAAATCAAGAGGTAAGAGCGTAAAGTAGGAGCAGGGTGGTGACACCATCTTTGGATCATTTGAGCAGAACAGCACTAGAAAGATCTTAAAAGGTACCTGGAAGGATGTGGTGGGAGGACAGATGTGGCCAATGGAGACAGAGCAAGGATCCTGCAAAGGGAGGCACAAGGGTATGAGGAGCCCTGAGAAGGAAGGAGAGGTGGGTGTTGGATCAACACAGTCTGGGGAGAGCTGCTCACAAGTGGGTTGAGGGAGGTCACTCGTCCTAGGAGCCTTGGAAGGCAGGAGGCCCTGGGTCACTCTTGGGCACCCCTGTACCTAGAGCCTGGCCACAGGCCCAGGTTGAGCCCTGGCTCAACTGATCAACTTATGAGGGTCACTGGGAGATGGCCTTGTGTAGTCCTGTTGATTCTGAGCTCCTTTTCCCTTCCTCATCTCCCTCCAGCACAGTAACCCATTTGACCAGGGCTGCACCAGGAACTGTTATATCATGCTATGTGCTCCCCTGTGACCCAAGTGAGTTGGTAAACCAAGGGCTCAAGTGGTGGACCCTGCCTGGGGTTGGTGGGATGGGGTGAAGCTCGGTCTTTTTCCATGGTCCCTGACCCCAGCTCGTAGGCCCTGACACTTACTGTTCCTATCCTTTGGGGTTTTCTCCAGGGTGCTCTAGAAGTTTCTGGCCAGCAAGCTCCAGGGTATGGAGATATCTGTGCTGCATCTTCAAAGGTGGGTGTGGAAGGGCTCGGTAGGCACCACCAGGGCCAAGAGAGTGGAGAAAGCACAGAAAATGCCTAATTTCAGAGGTGCAAGATGCCTCCACACAGCCAAGGGCACAACACTCAGACCACTTACCTAATTCTCATAGGGTCGCCTGGCATTGACAACCACCACAGCTTTGATGAACAACTGCAGGATGAGGGGGAAAAGGAGGGCCCCAGTGGGTACAGGTACTAGGATGCTTTGTAAAGGCTAAGAAGTGAAGCCGTGGAATAGTTAGTTTCACCTGTATACCTTTTGACCCAGAAATGTGATTTTTAGCATATGTGTCTTAGGGAAACAATAGAACAGCATATATTCAGGGTTTTGTCCCATTATTTAGATAGCAAAATGTAGCAAAAACTCAACTTAAATATTATTAGTGGTAAATTGGTTAAAATATAGCATGACCATTTAATGTACTACTTGGTTATTTTAAATGGATTTAGGGGAAAAAAACTGTTATGTATTGCTGGGCTCAGTGGAGCATGACTGTAATTCCAGCAGCTTGTGAGGCTGACTTAGGAGGTTTGCAAATTCAAAGCCAGACTCAGCAACTAAGGGAGGAACTAAGCAATTTAGTGAGACCCTGTCTCAAAAAATATAAAGGCTGAGCATGTGGCTTGGTGGTTGAGTGCCCTTGAGTTCAATCCCTTGTACCCCTTCTCCCCTCTCCCCCCCCAAAAGACATGAAACAGTAAACACTGTATAAGGTGGGTTCCTGGTTTAGAAACCCTAACTTTTTATTTCCTGAAATGCTGATGTTGGAATGGGCCTGCTGCCCTGTGTTCTGTATTTGTCTAAAGCCTAGACCAGAACCAGACATAAGCAAGCATCCTTCTTCCTGTTTGCTGTCCCCTGACTTTTGCTCTAGGCTTATGTCTTTTAAATTAGGAGCTACTCTGGTGGGTGACTAACAGGAGGAAATACAGGTTTGACACTTCTGTCCCTCTCCCCAAACAAACCCAGCACTCCATTCCTAGTACTCTGTTTTGAACATTCCTCTTCATTTGCAAAATAGATATGGAAAGGTAGAATTCTAGAAAGCTAGACCATTTAGAATTTAGTCAAATCTAAAATTATGTTTATTGATTTGTTTTATGTATGTTTGACATTAATCTCTGAAAACTATTTGTATTAGAGCAATTCAAACCACAACTAATTTCTGAATTTCTCTTTGTTAGGGCATGCCAGAGCAGTGGGCATGACTCCAACACAGTGAAGCAGAAACATCTAAGCTTTACTCCTCCTGGTAAGACATCAGACAGTGGTAAAACACTGAATCACTTGGAAACTTGAGAAGCACTGATAGATGAAAAGATCATTTCCGGAAAAATGAAAGGCTAAGCTCTATTGTCCCTACTTTCTCCTACATAGAAATTGCTTTTTGTCAACTGTCCAAATGGCTCTTGAACATCTTCTGGAATCTGAGGATTAATTTGATCTCATACTTTTGTTAGAAATTGAATTGGATGTTTTACATTTTTTTCATATTTATTATACATTATAATTAAACATGATAGTGGGACTGACACTTGTTCCATGTTGTTGCATTTACTTGGGGTATTTCCTCTCCTTACTGCCTTAAATGATTTTCAGTTTAGAAGGAAAAAGTTGGATTTATAGACATGTTTATGCTAGAAATATGTTTATTGTCAGTGGCATAGAAGGAAGTTTTGCTTTATAAATGCATAGACATTGAAATAAAAAATATTGCAAGGTCTTTTCAGTTTTGAAGAAGGTCAGCAAGATCTCTTAAAGTGTTCTTCCTGTGTCACAGGCAACTCAGTGAGGGTCTCTATTGTCTGCTCAATTTTAAAACCTAAAATTTATACTAAAAATCCATTAATTAGATATAATTTTATTTCTAGAAACTTAAAGGTAATAACCAAAAATTAAAGTCTACAAAGATTTTCTAAAGAGTATTGGTTAAATTATGAAAACACCAATATTAAGGCATTATCAATTTAGCCATTAGAATAATGTTATGATCAGATATTAGGAATGATGAAGCTGGCATATAGCTGGCATATAGTTTTAAATTTTATTGATTTTTCTTTTTCTTTCTTTCTGTTCCCTTTTTTTCTTTTTCTTTTTTCTTTTCATTTGCTTGCTTTAACTGAAATTGTTCTTTTGGCTTTGGCCTCTAAAAGCTAGATTACTGAATTTAGCTCCCCTTTCTTCTCTCCTCTGTGTATTTAATGCTATAAATTCCCCTAAGTGCTCTAAATGCTTACACAGTGCTTTGGATAAATTGTGCAATTATAATACATTGTAGTTTCTTTGTTTTAATTCAAAATATTTAAAAATTCCCTTGAGACAATTTTTACTCATGTGTTATTTATAAATGTATTATTGAATTCCCAAATATTTGGGGATTTTTCAGTTCTGTTTCTATTAGTGATTTTTAGCTTAATTTCATTGTGATATAAAAATATGTTTTATTTTATTTCCAATGTCTTAAATTTATTGATGACTCTTATACAGCACAGGACATGGTGGACCTTTCTGAATTTTATGTAAACTTGAAAAGAATGTGTACTCTATTTTTTTGGAGTAGAGTATTTTAGAAATGCCAATAAGATCAAGTTGATTGATAGCGCCACTCAGGTCAACTATATCCTTATTGATTTTCTGCTTCCTTCATCTATCAAGCCCTGAGAGATATGTTTGGAAGTCTGCAACTTTAGGAGTGAATTTTGTCAATTTCTCCTTGAGTTATATCAGTTTTGGTATCACATATTTAGATGTCTGTTGTTAAATGCTTACATATTTAGAATTGTTATGTCTTCTTGGAGTTTGTCCCTCTTTATCCCTGATAATTTTTCATATTCTGAAATGTACTTCATGTAAAATTAATAAAGCTATTGCAGATTTCCATTGATTAGTTTCTATAGTGCATCTCTGTTCATCTTTTGGCTTTAATTGTATCTGAGTCTTCTTAATCAAAATGGTTTCTTATAGACAATATATGGTAGAGTCTTGTTTCTTTATTCAGTTTGAAACTTTTTCTTTAATTGTCATTTTAGACTATTCACATTTAAAGTGATTATTGCTAGAGTTGGAATAGTATTTAATGCATTTATAACTGCTTTCTCTCTTTTGCATTTGTTCTTTATGCATTTTCCCATTTTTCTGGTTATAATTAATATTTTATATAATTTTGTATTATCCCCTTCTTAGAAAAAGGAGGTCAGAAGAAGTTCTTCAGAAAGCTAATATTGAGTTACCGTATGAACTAGCAACACTACTACTAGATATATATCCAAGAAAATTAAAAGCATATGTCCAGGGCTAGGGCTGTGGATAAGGAGAAGCATGTTTGCCTTGCATGTGTGACGCACTGGGTTCCAATCTCAGCACCACATCAAAACAGAAAATTAAATAAAAATAAACAAATAAACAAAAAGCATATGTCAATGGAGTAGGAGATGTAGCTCAATGGTAGAGTGCCTAGAAGGCCCTGGGTCAGTCCACAGCACTGACAAAAAAAAGGCAATAAAATCACATATTCACACAAAACATGCACAAAATTTTCATAGCAGTGTTATTTAGAATAGCAAAAATTGGAAACAATCCAATTTCCTGTCACCTGATGAACAGTGGAATATTATTTGGCCATTTAAGGGAAGGAAGTTCTGATACATGTACACCATTGACCCTTGAATGTGTTCTACTAAGGAAAACAGGTGAGGCAGCAGAGGGAATTGGATTTGCATATGCTTTCCCTTGATGCTTTTTGCCCCATTGCCTGATTCCAGTTCAAGTAAGCAGTTAAAGTAGTTTTGACAGTAGATCTATTTAGAACACTTTCCAGAGCCATTTTCAAAACCCTTTTGTTTCATGTATTCATTTAGCCAATATTGAATTTAATCCCTGCCTTGTGCAAGGCACTGTTTAACTTGCTGCCTAGAGAACCCACAAAAATTTTTGCCCTGTAGAACCTACATTCTAGTAGAAGGAGAGAAACTATAAGGGAAATAAGAATAATACCTTAAGCAAAGGACTCTTCAAATGATGGACTGGCAGGAGATTGAGAGTCAGGGGGTTGTTTTCAAAAGGGTTCCATACCTAGGGAAGAGCATGGCAAGCAGAAGAGCATGACTAGCATGGAAAGCCCTGAGGCAGGAATGTTCCTAGTGCAGTGAAAGATCTTGAAGGGCTTTAGCAGAGTCACAGTGCACTGAGCAAGCAGTAGGCGGTGAGGGTCAGTGAGTGAGGCCCTAGTAGTGTTTTGTAGGGCTTCTGGCTTCCACTCTAAGATAGGGAAACCAGTGGAAAGTTTTGAGCAGAGGCATAAAATGGTCTTACTTAAATATTAAGAGGCTCACTCTGGTCAATTTGTTCAGAAGAGATTCTCAAGGAAGGCCAAGACAGAAGCAGGAAGACCAATTATAAAGCTGTTGCAATAATTCAAGTGAGAAGTGACAGAAATGTAGACAAGAATGGCATCAGTGGAGTGATTAAAAAAAAAACAATAATCAGATTCTGGATGTATTTTGAAAGGAGTGTCTATGTAAAGAAGAGTTGAGGGTAGTTCCAAGAGTTATGGCCTAAAAATGGGAATGATGAAATTGAAGTGTCCCTTAGTTGAGATGGGAAGGACTGTAAGATGGGTAGAGGGGTTGGGGTGGTAATTGGGAGTTTAGTTGTGAGCATTTTAACGTGTTTTAGATATGTGAAAGTTAAGACACCTAGTAAGATCTTCAAATGGATATGTTGATGAGGCTGTTGGGTATGCAAGCCTGGGATCCAGGTTAGAGAGAGAAAATTGAAGCTTCTCAGCTGCAAGGCAAGATGAGGTCACAGAGTCAAGTGGGAATAAATGGACAGAAATTTACCTTGCACCCTGACACAGTCCATAACTAAGAGTTAATGAGGCAGACCAGCAAGGAGACCAAGAAGGAATGAAAGGAAAGACAGGGAAAAAGATATGCCCTGAAATATATAGGCAAAAAGGTCAGCTTGGCAGAAACCATGGTTATGTCAATAAAGATGAAGACTGAGACTTGATCAATTAAGATATAATGTTGGTGAAAACTTGATGAATGGGCACATCTACTTTTGGTTAAAGTAAAGTAACTAGGACCATCTTAGTCTTTCTTGCTGAAAATGACTCCAAGAGACTAGATTATAGGAAACAGTAGTTTTCAAGATGCTGTATCAGACATTGAATGAAAGACAGTGATGTCAAAAAGTAAGTAAAAAACTGAAATGAATCCTACAACTTCCCCAATTTCTAGGCCATGTGCAGGGAGGCATAACCTAGATGGGGCATTGCTGGACAAGCTAAGAAAATAGAAAAGATGGACACTCTCGAGCTCTGGGGAGGACCCCCCATAAGAATTCAACAGAAATTGATGTGAAGAGCCACTGTAAAGACTGAGATATAATTATCTGATGAGATTGGCAAGAACTGGGCTGAGGTGTAGTTCAGTGGCAGAGTGCTTGCCTAGCATGCACAAGGTCCTTGGTTCAACCTCCATCAATAGGAAGAAACTCTGGGGCTGGGTGTGATGGTACACGCCCATAGTCCCAGCTAGTTCGAACACTGAGGATCACTTGAGCTCAAGTCTGGGCAACATAGTGAGATCCCCCAGCTCAGAAGAACAAGATCAGAAGGAGTAGTGCCTGCCACGTGTGTAGGGTTGGGAGTAGTGCCTGTTTCTATCAGCCACCATGGAAAACCTTATCACTCACAAGATATTGAAAAGAGTCATAAGAGTCTTGCCTCAATGATAAGAAATAATTACCTTTAAACACTGTTTCAGTTCCACCTAACAAATCTTACAAATGAGACACAAATAGCTTAAAACTGTATCCCAGAACAAAGCTCAAGAATATTTATAGGGCCACAATCACAACCATGGTTCTACTTATGCCTCAGAAGGGGCTTGTCCTCAGTGTCCTCTGCTGTGGATCTGATTAGACCCTAGTGAAACTGGCTAACTCTTATATGTCATCAACTATCAGTAGATACGAGGTGATAAAAGATGGGCTGGTCATCCATGCGCTTGCTACTGTCCATTCCCTGGGCTCAATATGGAAAAACACCTTGGCCTACAGGTAGAGAAGTCACATGGGCATAGTTAGAATAGGTAACCTGGAGGAGAGGTTGAGAGTTGTACACCAGGTTCTCATAAGATACCATGAATCTAAAGAGATTGCCACTTGTACCAGAGCCTGTACCTGGAGATGAAGGAACATGGCCCCAAACAAAGCAGATTCTCCTGGAACATGTCCACAAGCTGAAGGAAGACAAGACCTGTGAGAATCCTGACTGACCTTGCTGAGGCCCACTTTTGTGAAGAGCATCTCGAGGCCAGAAAAGGAGGAGGAGATCATCAAGACTGTCCAAAGAGGACGAAGCCCAGAAATAAAGCTGTACTTTTAGTGTGGCCTCCAGAGTTAACACAGATCTGCCCTTCAAATAAAAGATGGCTTGATCTGCCTGGGAAAAAGTCAGAAAATATTGATAGGAATCCAGAAGTGGTCAGGATGCAACAGGCACCCAGACCTCCAGTCAAAGCTTTAACAAAAAGACAAAAGGATAGGAAAATATAGTCCATAATGAGGAGAAAATATTCAGATGGAACCAACCCATACTTGACTCAGATAAAAGAATTAGCACACAAGGTCATGAAAATAATTTTTATAATTATGTTCCAGGGTTTAAAACATTACGCATTTTGAAGGCAAATTTTTAAATGATGGAAACCAAACTTAGTTACATGTTGTGTTTTGGATATGACATGTCCCTAAAAAGCTCCAGTGTTAGTGCAGAGATATTTGTAAGAGAAATGATAGGATTGTGACAGCCATAACCTAATCACTGTCTCCTAGTTTGAATGGATAGTTGGTCATTATAGAAGTGTGGCTGGAGCAGATGGGTCACTGCAGGGTGCCCTCAAAGGGATTTTTGCCCTGTACCCATTTTCCCCTTCTCTGCTTCTATGTTTCCTGGCCTCCTTGAGCAGAACAGCTCTCCTCCACTGTGCCGTCCTGCCATGATGTTCTGCTTCACCTTGAGCCCAGAGCAGTGGAGTCAGCGGACCATGGACTAAACCTCTGAAACTGTGAGCCAAGATACCTGTTCCTCTAACTTTGTCTTGTCAGGTATTTTGGTCACAGTGAAACAACTGACTAACACATTATGAAAAAATAATATGTGAGACTAGATTAATGATAGATTAGTGCAGTAGTGGAAACTATCACAGTGAAACACAGGGAGAGATGTGAAAACAGCTTTTCAATGAAATAGCATCAGTGAGCTTTGAGACAGTTTCAAGTGTTCTCATAATGCGTAATGAAGTTCTGAAAGAAAAAATCAATCCAGAAATCTATCTCCCAAAAGCCAAAAAAAGGCTTTCTCAAATGCAGGAAATTGAAACTACTTCTAACTACCTGAATAAGTATATGAATTTTTGCTATATAAGTATCTTTAAAAAATAAAACCATTTAAATAAAAATAATAACAGTGGAGGCAGAAGATATGCTTGTGTAAAATGACAACAAAAGCCTCAAGGCCAAGAATAACAACCATAAGTTTCTTGTCCTGTGTGACATTTTGTGTCACATGATGGTCAAGTGTTATCACTGAAAGATGCAAACATTCAAAAATAAGAGAGAGTTGTACCTAATCTCTGAGGAATGAGAATAATAAAAAGTGAGAAATGCTGGAAGAGGGATGGAGTAACAGGAACGCTCCTGCATTGCTAGTGGGAGGCTCCCTCCAGAAGTGAATTTTTTCAGGTTCCCACAAAACGAAACATGACCTTACCACATAACCCAGCAATTTGTTTGTTAAATAATGAAAACAGCCATATTAAAGCACTATTCAATTTAGCCATTAGAATAATGTGTTCCTAGGTATTTACCCCCAGGCATTGAAAAATGTCCACACACAAAAAAAACCTATGAAAAATTTTATAGCATCTTTATTCGTGTTTGTCAAACTTGGAACCAAGACTGGCTCTGGCTAAGCAGTTCCTTTGACACAGAATGTACAACCAAGATGTATTTCAAAAAGTGAATGGGAGGTCTGTGCACAACTCTGTGGTAGAGCACATACCTCGAATGCTGTGGCCCTGGGTTCCATCCCCAGTACCACAAAATGAATAAAAGAAATCAAATGTATATGTTATATCCATACAATAAAATAGTACTCATAGATAAAAATTGAGATATCATAACAACAATAGACATGACAAAACTTTATCTATTTGCTTATTATAGGGAATGAACATGGAAAATATGGTGTGGGCATATTAGATTCTTAAAGATGTTTAAGAGAATAGTGCTTAATGATGTCTTTCAGTATAAAGGGGCTAGATGCTCTCCAATTGCAAGTTGAATGTGTGGGCTGGAAGTGTTCATCTATGCTAGGGCACTTGCCCAGCATGTAAGTAGAGGATATCTCAAGTATGAAGAGTTTTAAAAACTCAATAATTGCAGGGATTCAGAAATGTGAAGAGGTTGAGTAGCAGGTGTTTAGTGCAGTGAATTTATTCAGTTGATGTTATAATGGTGGATACATTACAATATTAATTTTTCAAAACCCACAGAATTATATAATACAATGCACAATTGTATAATAATACCTAATAAGAAATTACATAATACAATGCCAAACTCACTCTAATGTATAGTTGTAAACTTTGGATTCATAGAAGTATTTCCATATTTGTTTATTTGTTTAGAGTTCTTGGATAGCATGCACAAGTTCCCCAGATTTCAAGTGCCAGCCAAAAAACAACAAAATATATTTATATTTAGATACATATACTTACGAATATCAATATAATAATTACACTGTACTGTAATGCAAGATATTAATAATAAGAGCATGAGGGGCCAACATGGGAACATTTCAGGATCCTCATTTTAAGACCCAGTATGCATTTAGAAACTGCATTTGCAAGGCTATCTAGTTGTCTTTTCAGTTTTGAAGAAGGTCAGCCAGATCCCTTAAAGTGTTCCTCCTGTCTCACAGGCAACTTAACAAGGGTCTCTACTGTCTGCTTAATCATAAAACTTAAAACTTCTACTTAAAAAGCCCATTAATTAGAAATAATTTCACTTCTAGAAATTTAAAGGTAATATTCAAAACTAAAGAATACAAAGATTTTCTAAAGGAGATTGATTAAATTATGAAAGCACCCATATTAAGGCACTATTCAATTTAGCCATTAGAATCATTTTATGGTCAGTTATTAGGAATGATGAATCTGGCATATAGCTTTTGAAGGAAAAGAGTTTCAGTAGATACAAATTGTTTTAAAATGTGAAAATGTGACTTTTAAAAAGCTTGGGAAGGTTTAACAAGATAGTCCACATTGGTAGTAGGATTGTCATCATTTTTCTTTATATTTTTAATGCAACCCAGGTGGGGTTTTTGCTGTTTTTGATTTTGTTTTCTTTAAGCAAGTGTATGCATTTATACTTCAACTCAGAAAAGATGAAACTGCCAGGCCTGGGGGCACACACCTGTAATCTCAGCTTCTAGAGAGGCTCAGGCAGGAGGATCTCATATTTGAGCCCACCTGGGCAATTTAGAGATACTCTGTCTCAAAATAAATGAAAAAAAGGCCTGGTGTATAGCTCAGCAGTGGAGCAGTTATTTGCTTAGCATGTTTTGGGGTTCAATTCTTAAAAAACCATAACAATCCATAAACTTTATATATTATAACTTTGTTGAGCTACCTTAAGAATGTCACAAGTGCTATACCCTATGGTTGCACACCTGTAATCTCAGTGACTCAGGAGGAAAAAAAAAAAAAGGAGGATCACAAGTTCAAGGCCAGCCTCAAGTATTTGGTGAGATCCTATCTGAAAAATAAAAATAAGGATTAGAAATGTAGCTGACTGGCACCTCTGTTCAACCATCAGTATTTCAGGCCCCCCAAAAAAGAATGTCACAGATGTCGTTCTATTTTTAGGCCTTACACCTAATTGCAACAAATGGAACTCCAGAACTTCCAAATCCAGACAAACTTTCCCCAGTATTTCACGATTTCTTACAAAAGTGTTTGGAAGTGGATGTGGAGAAAAGGGGTTCAGCCAAGGTATTTTTAGAGGTAAATTTTGAAATAATGTGATTTGGATAAAATATTGACTCTTTTTGAATAACTCACAGAAAGTTTCCATTTCACTATTCATTGATCACTACCAATAAGGCAGCTGCTTTATTTTAGGACTTCATCTGCCAGGAGTAAAATTTAATTTCGTGAGTTTGTTTTGCTATACTTTCAAATATCGTGTCCATTCAATGCTGACATGAGTGTATTAATGGGCTGTTTAACTGTTGATTTTTAGAAATTAGAACGTGAGGGGAATGGGAAAATAAACAAGGAGAGTAATGAATTACAGTAGATGGGGTAGAGAGAGAAGATGGGAGGGGAGGGGAGGGGGGATAGTAGGGGATAGGAAAGGTAGCAGAATACAACAGTTACTAATAGGGCATTATGTAAAATTGTGGATGTGTAACCGACGTGATTCTGCAATCTGCATTTGGGGTAAAATTGGGAGTTCATAACCCACTTCAATCTAATGTATGAAATATGATATGTCAAGAGCTTTGTAATGTTGTGAACAACCAATAAAAAAAAAGAAATTAGAACAATTAAAAACAACTCTGTTTTCAAAACAGTTTATGAAAGTTATGGTTGTGATTATGAGATGTTTGGGCAGGTATTAAAATATGGGTTGATTAAGTCAATTGTATTCATAAGTAGTCTTCAGGCCTTAGTTGAAAGAACATGTTTTGCTTCTAAATTATGCACTTTTTGTTTCCTCTCTTTGGCAGCACCCATTTCTGAACTTGGCAAAACTGCTAGCAAGTTAAAATCCACACATCCTGGTGGCCAATGTGATTCTCAAGAATAGCTACTAACATGGCATCCTATTCTTTCATTTTCTGAAAGGAAAAAATTTTAAAACTATAATAAAGTGTTCATTATTGTAAAAGACTTGTAACATAAAATTTGCCATTTTAGCCATGATAAGTGACCAACTCAAAGGCATTAATTACACCCACAATATTGTACAAGCTTCTGTTTCCAAAACAGTTTTGTCACTTCAAACAGAAGCTCTGCCACCATGTAAGTAATAACTCCCATTCCTCCTCCTCCATCCCTTGGCTGCTACCAGTCTTTTTCTTCTTTTATTTGTTCTAATTAGTTATATATTGATGAGGGCCACAACGAAGTTAAGATGGTGCCTGGCAGTATGGTAGGAGAAGTGGTTTCTGCATCAATGCCAGGGAGCCATTAAGATGATAAGCCTTAATAACTGACTGCTGTATCTAGTTTATGTTAATTAAGTTAAGCTGTGTGTAATTACCTGGGTATATGTACCTCTGCAGTCTGGCAGAGAGGTGGTGCCTGCTACCTAGGGTTCCCGCTACTTTGAGTTCCCGCTGAGTTCACTGGCAATAAAGTACTTCCCGCTTCAACCTTCAAGTTGTTCGTCATCTCCCAGTTATTTCACCCAGCTAGACAACGGCAATACATGACAATAGAATGCACTTTGACACATCATACACAAATGGTGTATAACTTCTCATTTTTCTGGTTGTACATGATGTAGAATCACACCAGTCATTTAGTCACACATGGATATAAGGTATTAATGTCTGATTAATTCTACTCTTCTTCCTACCCCCATACCTGGCTTCCTAACTTTCACTCCCCTCTGCCTAATCCAAATAATTCTATTCTTCCATAGCCATGCTCCTTATTGTGAATTATTGTCAATATATCAGAGAAAACATTTAGAATTTGGTTTTTGTAATTGGCTTATTTTGCTTAGTATGATATTGTCCACTTCCACCCATTTACTGGCAGATGCCATCACTGCCTTCTTCTTTAAAACTGAGTAATATTCCATTATGCATAGAGACATTTTCTTCATCTGTTGAAGGACTCCTAGGTTTGTTCCATAGTTAATCTATTGTGAGTTGAGCTGCTTTATAACATTGATGTGGCCACGTCACTGTTGTATGCCAATTTTAAGTCCATTGGGAATAAAGAAGTGGGATAACTGGGTCAAATTGTGGTTTTATTCCAAGTTTTATTAGGAATTTCCATACTGCTTTCCATAATGGTTGCATCATTTTGGAGTCCCACCAGCAATCTATGAGTGTGTCTTTTCCCCCACAATCTCGCCAACATTTCTTGTTACTTGTCTTCTTGATAATTGCCATTCTGACTGAAGTGAGATTAAGTCTGATAGTTTTGATTTGTATTTCTTTAATTGCTAGAGATGTTGAACATTTTTTCACATATTGGTTTATGAACATATATCTTCTGAGAATTGTGTGTTTAGTTCCTCAGTCAATTTATTGATTGGGTTATTTGGTTTTGGGGTGTTAAGATTTTTGAGATCTTTATATATTCTGGAAATTAATGCTCTATCTGACGTGCGTGTAGTAAAAATGTTCTGACACTCTGTGGGCTCTCTCTTCACATTATTGATCATTCCTATTGCTGAGAAAAAGCTTCTGAGTTTGAATCCATCCCATTATTGGTAAGGAATATTGTTTTATAGCCCAGAATATGACCTGTTACTGAAAGTATTATGTGCCCTTAAAGGGATTGGGAGTTCTGTAGTTGTTGGGTGTTGTATTCTATAAAGTCTTTTAGGCTAAGGTAGTTGATACTCTTGCTCAAAACTTCTATGTCTTTATTAATATTTTTGCCAAATTACTGTATTTACTGAGAGGCAGATATCAAAATCTCCCATGATGGTTTGTAACTGTGTGTTTCTCCCTTTCATTCTGTTAATTTTTGCTTCATATATTTTAAAGCTCTGTTACTGGGTACAGGAACATTAATTATTGTCATATCTGTCTCCAGAATTTCTATTTATGGTAATACTTTTCAAGTTTATTTTATCTAATATTAATTCAGCAGTTCCAACTTTTCATTCTTTATTTTTTCATTTTTATTTTCCTGATTTTTAATTTTCAATATATCTGTATCTTTATATGTAAAGCACATCACTTGTAGATATGATTATATCTTGATTTTTTAACCCATTCTGATAATCTCTACCTTTCAACTGGGGTTTTAATTCATTCTGTTCAGTGTAATATTGATATATTTGGATTTAGGCCTCATATTTTGCTCTTTGTTCCTGTTTGTACCATCTGACCTTTGCTCTAAATCTCAAATTTTTATCATCAACTTAGAGTTAATGTTTTTATTTAAAATGTAACAATGTATTGTAAGTCCATACTATTATACATAGAGTTAGTTTCACATAACTAAGCACACAGACTCTAAAACTAACATTGCTTCTACCACACGTCTCTTCTATTTGGGGCAGCTCTCTGAGGTCAAGTTAAATTTCCTTGCAGCTTACTAGACCTTGGTTCAAGCCTCAAAATCTCTGGGAAGTGACACAACACAGTGAAACAACACAGGTCCCCTTTGACTTGTCAAAGCTTTCTACCATAGACAGAATTCTGTATAGCAAAGGAAAAGAGTTACACTTATGATTGTTTACAGATGTAGAGATTTTCCTAACCAGGTGTGAGTGTGTCCCTCCTTCACCCCACTGCCCTACCTGGGGAACAGGACTGGCAAATTTGCAGAAGCCAGGGAGCTCAAAAGCAATCCTGTTTCTTTCATTTTGAAAAATTTACATATTAGAAGTTCTCTGGTGGGCTGAGATGACTGAGTCTGGGGTCAGCTGGCAGGAAGTACTCCAAGTACATCCTTCCACCTCCCTACAAGGTCCCATAGAGAGGCCAAGAGAAGCAGCATATGCAGTCAGAAAACAAAAGAACTTAGTCTTCCCCAAGGGTGGACTCACCCTAGTGGTTGACATGGAAGAAGAGATGAAGCATGGGGTCTGCTCAGGCAGGACCCTGAGGTTTTGTTCCTTCCCATCTTTTCTAGCACCAAGCTCTTTCAGACTGAAAGAGCTTGAGAGAATTCTTGGGCAAACACAGTGAGAAGTCCTGAAAGAAACAAGACTGCCTGTGAACTTGCCTGTGGGAGTGGTGTAGGGATTACTTAGAACACTACAAATAGTCATATTTGTCTAAAGCACATTTTAGTGTAGCAGGAGTCAAAGTCATTTTCAAAGTCAAAGAAATGTTATTAGTCTCTTCCTCATCTGCCAATCATATACCCAGACACACCCAACTCAAAGACGTATGTTCAATGCTTAGCTGCCTTTCTCCCTCCTCTTTCATCCCTCCATCCTTTGCCTTCCTCCCAGGTGGACAGGCAGCAGAAGTACTTACTGTGATCAGTGAAAGACAGGAAGGTGAGTCTGAAAGAAACTGGTGCTTTCTCTAGTAACTTGGCTTCTCCTTCAAAGAACCTTCTAAACTTCCCCCACTCCATTCCTCCCACTCAATGAAGAACAGTAAAGTTCAAATTCTGCACAGAGAATCTTGGTGAATAAAAACAAAATCTGGCCTCCTCTTTTTTTTTAAGCAATCCAAGAAAAGGATTATGTATTTGCTTGAGTTGGTTGGGTTTTGTATCAGGGCTCTGAGCTAGGAGAAATGGTGTGAGTGAAATCACACATATTTACATTTGGTTTGTATAAGCCAATTTCATCTGGAAAAGTCAGTACTACTACACTAGAATTTTTTTCCAACTCCAAAGGGGTGAAATATTTGTAGCTCAGTACCCAGGGATGTGAATTGTGCCTTCAATTTCATCATTTTATTGTTTCATTTGAGCATCTTTGTTACAATGTAAATATATGTATCTATTTTGACATAGAAGATAATCCATCCAACATTCCATCCCAGACAACAGCAAAACTACATAATTTTACTCTTGACAACATCTCTATGGCACCAACTAGAAAGTTTTTATGTTTACCCAGGGAAGAATATCAATTAAAGGTAAAATGTTCTTGAAAATTTACACACTTTTTTTGAAGCCAATTTGCACAAGGCATACCAGAGTTCGTCCTGCTGCTAAAATTATGATTTTGTTTTAAGATCAGGCAAAGTATCCAGAAATAAATTTCAATACCCTTCTTGATGTTTTGCTGAAGAAAGGCTTAGTCATAATTGTAGGAAGACAGCCCAAAGGCAGGTCCTTCTCTAACAACACTGCCTGCATTCCAGCTATGGGGCTTCCTTGAGCAGCAGAGTGACAGAAACAGCCTCTTGTCACTGCACAAACCTCTTGCCATGCCAGACTTCTACAAGTGGAACCCTAAGGCAGCATACATGGCCTGACTGTATCAAAAGCCTTTTAATGCCCTGATGCCCACATTGCTCCTCCCACTGCCCACCCAGGACCTTCCACTGTCCCTGTTGTAGCATCTGAGTGAAGGTGAGTACTCCTCCTCCCTCTCCAATCACCAACTCATTCCTGGGCACCTGATCAGGACCAGGAACCTCAGAGCATAAGTGGGCCAGAGGTGGGTATAAGACTATCCTCCCAGACTCTTAAGAGTGGCTCCCAGCCACTCTTGGTCACTTACATCTGTTATGGCCTCTGTGTCAGTATGTGTTCTGAGAGGCTGGCTTTGCTTGAACAAATGATGACATGTAAAGGGCATCCCATCTGTGCTGAGCCTGGTGGAGTCTGGGGGATGAAAGGAAGTGACTGTCCCATCCCCTGGCTTACTGGTACTAAATACCTGATCTGTAAGCTGGCTGCTCCCATATTCTGGAGGTCTTTGCCTCTCTTGATCTGGGTGTCCCAGTTGGAGGGTTTGCTGGGTTCTGAATGCTCTCTCATGTGCACACCCTGCAGGGTTCTTCAAGGGCAGAAGCATGGATGGGAAGGGTGTTCTTTACATCCTTAACCAGCATCTGAGTAAATAGAGGCCCAGAGTTATTGCATATCCTGCTCCAGGTAACACCAGGTAAGTCTAGTCTCTAAAAACCTCACTCATGACCAGTGACCCGATGAGCCATGGAGTCCTAACTGTGCTCTAACAATGGAAATGCCAGGTTCTCCCTGAGATGGGAGCCTGTGTGTAGGGGCAAGAGAAGGCGGCCTAGAGGACAGCTTTGGGGGAGGCCTTATTATTTGGGGATGATGGAGGCTAGGCTAGATATAATCTCGAAGCCTGCCTCCTCTCCACATAGGAGTCTGAGCACCACTGTAGGTGGGTGAACAACTTCGTGGAACACTATAATATCAAGCTGTTCTTGCTGCTGCTTGGTCACGTTTGCCTGTACCTGGATGCCCAGCTTGTGACATATGTCATCTCCCTTTTGTGTACCAGAGAGATGCTGTTCTCCTTGGACAAGGTCATGGCGGGTCCATGTAGTCCCCAGGGCCCACACTGGCAACATCAGTGTTGTGTGGGTGGAGGGGTGGAGAGCCAAGAGGTGGGGTAATGGAGGGCAGGTCTAGGGCAAGGCGCCTTGGGAGAACCTGTCAAAGACATGTTCAAGTTTAGTGGGGTCAGGGAGCTAGGTGGGGTAGGCTACATACACTGTGGAGCAGAGATTCTAGCTGGGCCAGAGAGAGGGGTAATGAAGGTAAAACAGGGAGAGCAGGAGGACAGCGCAGCTGGTGGAAGGAGGTTTCCGTTGGGAGTACTGGACTAACTATCCAGTCCAAGGAGGAAGAGTTGGTGGGCGGGGCTATCTGGGGGAGGGATCATAGAGGGCGGAGTCGAGCCCAGGGGCGGGGCCAGTGAGCAACTGTCCCCAGGGTTGGCTTCTTAGCAAGCGCACAGCTTCCTAGTGGCTATACCTTCCACAGCCGCCTTACTGTCATTCATCTTGGGGCTGTTGATCCAGGCTCTAGAGGTGAGCACTGCCAGGCGCCCCAGGGATAGGTAAGTGGGACTTGGGGCCTGTGTCAGGATACTCGGCTGCACAGAGTCAACTTGTACCTCTTCCTCCCGCCACTCTCTTTGCATTCTCCAATGCCCTTGGCCCTGATGGTGCCTCATTAGTCCTTCCACACCCACCTCTTCAGATGCAGCTCAGAAATCTCCTTCTCCTGGAGCTCGCTTGTCCTGCTCGGGCTTGGGTGCCTTGCTTCCAGAACCTACTGTGCGCTAGGTGTGCTACGCTGTGGGTTATTTGACGCATGGGAAGAGAGATGAGTAAGTACATGGTGCACTTGTGTTGATGAGCAACCTGCAATCACAATAACACAGGAGACACCCAGGAACACTCTGAGCAGGATTGGTCCTGAGTGGTGCAGGGGAGTGAAAGGAACTGACAGTGTGGTGAGATCACATTGTAGATTAGGACGTGCCACTCTCCCAGACATAGGTATGGACAGATGGGCATGACCTGTGTAGGGCACAGTAGTGTAAAAAGGCACAGGATCCCAAAAGTAGGATGTTTAGGAAATGATGAAGATATGGCACTAAGATATGGCATGGGAAGTGAAGTTGACCCTCTGGGGCTCAGGATTAAAAAGGTCCAGAAACGGAAGTGTAGAATTTAGTTTGGATTAAAAAAAAAAAAAACCTGACAGCCATATTAAAATATTTTTTTAAAGTTGTTTCTTGAGGATTAATCTACACACAGTAAAATTCGCCCTTTTTCATCTACGATAAAGGATTTTGACAAGTGGATACTGTCCTGCATTCTCGATGGTGATCAAGGATAGACCAGAAAGTCCTTTCATCATCTTCTGTTGTCAGCTTTGCTCCCTACATCCTTCTGGTTTCTCTTTTTTGAGGATCACATATAAATGGAGTCTTTGCCTTTTAAGTTTGGCTTCACTCATTTTGTACAATGCATTTGAGATCCATCCCTGTGTTGCTCCAATCAGTATTTTATTTCCTTTTATTGTTGTGTCATATAGTATGGATGCCCTGCACATTATTTATACATTCACCCATTGAAGGATAGTTCATTTATCTGTTTTTCCACAGTGTTTTTTTTTTTTTTTTTGTATTATCTTGTTTGTACCAGGGATTCAAGGCAGGGGAGCTTAGCACTGAGCTATATTCCTAGCTCCTCTGCCCATTCATTTTTTCCCTTAAAATTTTTGTTTGTTTTTGAGTCAGGGTCTTACTAAGGTGCTTAGGGCCTTGCTTAGTTGTTGAGTCTTGCTTTGAACTTGCAATCCTACATCCTAGGCTTCTCAAGCTGCTAGTATTCAGACATGGGCCATCATGCCCAACTAATGTTTTACACTTAGAATTAAAACTTCTGCAATCATCAGTATACAGGAAATTGCCAAATTTGTCTTCCAAATCTAATGTACCCTTCTTATTTAATACCAGCAAAGTATGAGGATTCCAATTGCTCCACATCCTCACCAACTTTTGACATTGTCATTTGTTCTTTTCTCTTGTCTTTTATTGGAGCCTGATTAATAAATGAGTAATGGTATCTCCTGAAGAATCCAGGTTGTGTATGATGCTTTGCATATTTGCATGTCTTTTTGTCCATTGGCATGTCTTTGGTAATGTGTTTCCTCTGATCTTTTGCCCATGGTGGAATTACTCCAGAGCTGTCCTTAGTGGGAATGCTAGTTCTTTCTAGTGAGAACAGTGAACATCAAAGTCTTCATGTGTGGGCCATGGGAGAGTTGCGGGTGGACACATTTGCTGCTGGGCCACTTCCCATTGTGACAGAATATAGCTAGCTAAAGCTTATGAAGTGGGTGAGATGCAGCCTGGTCTGAGGAGAAGAGAGTGGTGAAGCCAATGAATTAAGTTGTGGGAAGGAGGAAATAGAATAAGGGAGAAGAGAAGCCAGTCAGTGTCCAGGAGAGGACTTGATATTTAGCCTTGACTTTTATTGCTTTGTTTACTTCAGCCCTGATTTTCCTGGGTCATGTTTTTTGTTTTTTGGGTTTTTTTTTTTTTTTGGTTTGTTGGTTTGACTAGAAGATTATCATGGGGCATTGCTGCTGCCCCTGCTCTCCCATGTAGTGAAATTCAATGAAGGCACATGTTTAGGAAAAAATGAGAGGTGAGAAAGTGAGGTAGGAGTGGGGTGGTGACACTGACTTTAGAGCAGTTGTGCACCCCAAGGAAGAGCTGATATAAAGTATCTGGAAGGAGGACAGGTGTGGCCAATGGAGACAGAGCAAGGATGCCCTGGGGCTTGCTGGGTGGGGTGCAGCTGGTCATTTTCCATGCTCCCTTGCCCCTGCTTCCAGGCCCTGTCATTCAACTGTTCCTTTTTATGAGAGTTTTTCCCAGGGCCCTCCAGGACCCTCTGGGAATTTCCTTTTTCTTCCCTTTCTCTGTTCTTGCCCCAAGAAATAAGGTAAAGGAAACTGCACCCTGGATGAGGCTCCTGGCTGGAAGCCCTGGGCACTGTGTCTTCCAGGCTCAGGGGTAAGGGTGGTCAGGGAGACCAGGCCAAGGTGGGTATTGACCCCTTGCTTTTGACCTGTCACTTCTCAGGTCCAAGTCAGAAGCTCTGTGGCTCCAGAGGGAGGAGGGGACTGAATGGAAGCCAAAGGATGTGATCAGTCATGCACATACTCCCCAGCACACCATCATACAGACCTCCCTGGGCCCAACTTTCACAGAATGGATTTTGACTCCCATGGGCAGGGCTCCCCAGAGAGTGGGGAGGCTGCAATTACTAGGAGACAAGGAGAGGCAGGTGTGCATTGGGAGAGGGCTGACTATGTGTTATACAGTGGCCTGGTGGGGGCCCCCTGGGGCTCAGGCCACAACTCTACAGAGGAAATATTTCTCAGGATCCATGGGGGATTGTTTCTAGTATACCCAAGGATACCCAAATCTCTAGCTACTCAAGACCTTTTCATAAAATGATGAAATATTTAAATATAAACCACATAAAACTTCAAGCACAGGTTAAATAAACTCTAGGTAATTTATAATACTTCATACAATATAAATGTTATTTAAACAGTTGTTGTACTGTGTTTTCCAGGAATAATAATTAGGAAAAAAATTATACATATGTGTGACCCACAAAATTATTTTTTCAAAGGCATGTGATTCATATTTGATTGAAAGTATGGATACCAAACCTGCAGATATGGTCAGACAAGTTTACTTCAGGACTTCAACAACAGCCTGGACACCCCAGAGCATCCTGACTGAGAATGAAAGTTTTGGGGAAATAAAGGTCGATCTCTTGTCCCAGGGAGCTTGTGGACCAGCAGAGGAGACAGGCTGAGGGCTCCATTGGAGAAGAGTTAGTGCTTGGTCTTCATGGGTCAGTTGGTTTGTTCATCTTTCCACACATGTATTCCAAAGGCCAGCTGCCTGTCAGGCCCTGGAAGATGGGTGCAGATGGCTGTGCCCTCAGGATCCCAGCCACAGCTCAGCATCCCCTATCCTATGGGTTGAGGTGGTAGGTTTCAGATCAGTTTAGGGCACTTTCATGGCAAGTACAGTCTTACAAGATCATCTTTTCAAATTTTTTTATTTTTTCTTGTCTCAGATGAGGAGACCAAGGTTCGCACAAAGGGAAAGGCACATACTCCCAGCTGGAGATTCATTTTATATGATCTTCAGTAGTCCCTTTAGTCCTCTATGTCACCCATTTGTCCTAACAGGATCTGAGAGGGGTTTTTTAGGACCTTTGTATGGCTCTTCTTAACAAGTCACATAAGCACCCTTGTGGCATGTTCTGTTCTAAAGGCCCAGTCACATTGCCAATAAGGCATGGATTTACCTACCCATATTGAAGTACCTCTCTGGGGCTTGCTAAGTAGAGAAGGAAACTGTCTTCACCACTGAGGCCAGAAAGCTAGCCACCTTCCAGGAAGCTCAAGTCTTCCTGAAGGCTGCCAGGTGGTATGCGGTTGGCAGTGTGTGGGGTCACCAAACTCTGGTGTTCCTTATGGTATGTCACCTGACCTTTGATAGTCCTAAAAGACAAAGGATCTGGGCCTTGAGCATCTCCTTCCTGGGTCATTTGCTGCACCCCCTTTGTCCAGGTCCTGCTTGGACCTTGGTTTCTGAAGAGCAGTAAGGTCCCTGGAAGCCTTTCCTAAAGCTCAGAGAAGCCAGGGCTTTGGGCAAAAGCCCACTTGCTCATCAGCTGGTGCAGAAGAATGGGTTTCTCTCTTCAGTTCCAGACAGAATGTCCCCCCGGCAGGCCCAATGGCCTCTGAAGCTCTCCCACAGAAAACTGACGGCAAATGACCCCTTTCCTCTTGCTGCTTCACCCTCTGCCCTCTGCTGGCTGCCTGAGCACTCCGAGTCATTCCACATCTCACCTATCTTAATGTGCTCAGTGCTATAACAAGATACCTCAGGCTGGAAATTTTTGTTCACAGTTGCAGTATCTGGAAGTCCAAGATCAAAGTGCCAGCAGGCTCACTGTCTGGTGAGCCCATCTCTGACTCATAAATGGCAACTTCCAGGGATACCTTTGTGTGCTGGGAGGGTGAACACACTACCTTGGGCCTTTTTTACATGGGCACAAATCTGTCCTTGTGGCCTAATTGCCTCCTAAGGACTCTACTTCTCTGTATCACAGCAATAGAAATTATATTTCCACAAATTTTAGAGCAACATAAACATTCAAAACATCACATCCTCTTGACATTAAATCAGAATCTAGATGTATTCATCAGCTTTCTGTCCCTGATGAATATTCCAGGAGCAATTAACCTATAAAGACAACAAAGTCATTGTGGCTCCTGGTTTTGGAGATTCTAGTACATGGTCAGGTGGCCCCATTATTCTGTGCCTCCTATGAGGACGCTGATGGTAATGACAGGCTTCACAAAATCTCATGACACCAGAATCAAAGAATAAGACTGTAAGTGGAAGAGACTAGGATCCTAATGTCCCCTTCTTGGGCAAATCCCCAAGGACCTAACACCTCCCACTAGGCCCTACCTCCACTAGTTTCCATAATCTCCAAATAGTGCCAAACTGGGGACCCGTTCTTTACCATATGGGCCTTTGTGGGCCACTCATTCAATTACAGCACCAGGAACTAATCTGATGTCCCACAGACTCTTTGGAACCAGCCTATTTTACTTGATTTACTTATATTGATTACTCTCAGATACTTTGGAAGTTCTAGGCTGTGTGCTACATCACACACAGTAACATCACAGAGGGAGGGAGGACTCAGAGTCTGGCTATAGGCTTAGTTGCTGTGTGACTGGCACTCATGCCAGTGAGAGGAGGGAGGCCGGAGGGCAACTGTCAATAGGCACTGTCTGGATGTCAGGCCCACACATTGCCTCATGGGTCAAAATGTGGACAGTTGCAACAGAAAACATGGGCCAAAAAACAATGGTCAGTAGAAACAGCATGAAGCTGAGATTGTGGGAAAATAGATTACAATGAGCTCTAGGAAGTGGAGTTCATTCAGGAGGGTAAACTGAATTAGGTCAATTAGAGGGAAATCAAACAGCAGCAGCCCTGTGGCCAGACCCTGTGCTGAATGCACCACATACATCACATGAAATCCTCAGAAACCCAATTTGCAGATGAGAAAAGAGCATCTCAGGCTTTATGTGTCTTTCCCACATCACAGAGCTCAAGCCAGGATTGCAACTCATGTGCATCTGGGTTCATCTGCATCATGTGTTTCTGCAAGTCATGGCATGAGAAGGGGTTCTTGTTTCTGCCAGTTTTTTTTTTTTAATCAAGGAAGATCAGGCCTTGAATCTAGCCTTCAAACACAGTGATGTTTGTTTAGCACTTACCAGGTATGATAAGCCATTATGTGTTTGTTGGTATTCTGGAAACTGTTGGCTATTCCAGCCAGTCTTCTCTGGTATACTTGTTGAAATCTCAGCCCATATTTGCCTTGCTCACATAATGATCTGGAATTGGAGGGAACTGGAAGTCACATGATTGATGTAGCAATTCTGATCTTATAGAGGATTAGCAGCATGTCCTTGGAAAAGTCATTTTTCTTGTCCTAGAAGGAAAGTACCCAGGCATCAAGGAGCATGCTCAAAAATGCTCACAGCAACTCTGAATGAGAGCAGGAACAACTGAAGACCACCCAGGATAACAGCAATGAACTGTGGTGACCTGTGTGGTAGACAGCCTCCAAGTTGGTACCCAGCCACCCCCACCTCTGGTATTGCCCCAGGTGGTAAACCAGGGCCAATCTAAATAATGAATAGCACATGGCAAAATAAATGGCAGGTCACATTGTCAAGAAAATGGCTTCCACCTTCGGTTTTTTGTCTCCTCCTTTCTCTCTAATCACTTGCTCTGTGGCAGCTGCCTTGTCCTGAGCAGTCCTAGAGAGAGCCCATGTGGGCAGAGCAGAGTCCACCTGCCACCAGCTATGGGAGTGAGCCACACCAGGAGCCAAAGTTCTACACAAGCCTCCCAGTGACTGGAGCCTCTTAAGACAACTCCAGCCCCAGCCCACAGCTCAGCTGCAACCTCACCAGAGGCCCTGATCCATAACCACAGGGACAAGCTGCTCCAGATTATGGACTCAAAAATGGTGTGAGATAATACATTTTTGTTGTTTTCAGCTGATAACTTTTGAGGGAAAATTTGTTATACAGTAATAGGTCACGAATATGCCACATGCTATAGAGCATTATGTAAAAGTGAAAACAGCGGAGTAGGTCTGGTGTCCTGATAGGGACAAATGTTTTGTTAAGAGAAAGTAATAATTGCATAAAAGCACATATAGCCATTTGTCTTATGTCAAATAACATCACCACAGACTGTGCCTTGTATTTATTTATATATGCATGTATACAACTCATTAATAACTCATTATGATACACTTACTATTAATATTAGGTTAACTCAATAAGAAAATTGAAGGAGGAAAGTGCAGAAGGGGATTTTATTGGGAAACAGCAGCCCTGCCCCTCTCCTAGTTCCCTAACTTGCTGGAACCTTGACATCTGGCAGGGGACATGGGACTTGTACCAACCTAGCCCTGAGGGATCCCATCCCTTCCTCCCCTACTCTCTTGCCATGCATGCTGTCCCTACTCCAACACAGCTGTCCCCAACCCTGAGTCTTTTCACTCCAGTCCCTGGGCCTGTCTTCTTGCCTGAGCCCCTGACTGCTTTTCTCAAGTCAAGTGGCATAGTGTGGCATCGCTGTGTGTCTGGTCTGACCTGGGGGCCTTTGCTTGGGTCCCCGGGCCTGCTCCCCTCCGTGACCTTTGCACCTGCCTCTGTCTCCTACTCCTCATGCAGCCCCTTTCTCCCCTTCCCCTTGATCTTTCCTCTGGCACTCTCAGATCTCCTGCTTCTTGGTCCCATATCTCAGTCCATGGGTGTGTCCCTTGCCTGGTCTCCTGGCTTGGGTCCTGGCCCTCGCCCCTCTCTGATCCCACCGTGAACCCCGGTCATGCCCTCCCATCACCCTCCTCCTGGTCCCCTTTTCTTGCTAGGTCTCCTTTGTCAGATCCCTGGCCCTGGATTCTTACCTGGGCCAGTTCACCATGTGAGAAACAGAGCCCTGCACTTTGCCTGCGCCCCTTGCTCTCCCAGGGCTTGGCTTCCCTGTAGTACAGAACACTAGTGCCAGGCCACCTTCCAGGAACTGCCCTTCCCTGCTTTCCCCAGGCATGGGCCATCTTCTGGGTCGTAACCTGGGCTCCATGCTGGGTTCCTGGCCCTCACCCCACCCACACCCAGCCTCTGGCCCTTTGGGTGCTGAAGGGGAGAAAGGCTCAAAGCCCTCCTCTTCCCCCACTCTCTTCCCCTTGTGTTGTGGTATCCTGGCACTGCCTGGACCCTCCATTACCCCTGCCTCTTCTTAACCTGGGCTCCTCCCTTGGGTTCTGCCTCCCCACCAACCCGCCTCCCCCCCCTACTTCTGCATGCCAGGTAGCCCCTCACAGTGCCCTCGGTTGGCGGTCTTTTTGTCCAGGTTTCTCTCTGAGGATCTACTTACCTGGAGCAGAGGAGTGGAATTGGCTGGTCTCTGTGCTCTCAATGCTCCCTACGGAAAATGCATCCCTGCCCATGGCCTGGGTCCCCTAGGCTGCTGGAACCTTGATGCATGGCAGTGGAGGTAGGACTTGCACCGACCTACCCTGAGCAATTCCCCTCCCTTCCCTGCTCTGCCCTCTGGCCTTGCATGCTGCCCCTACATCAACCAAGCCCTTTCTAACCTGGACCCTTCCAGCTCTAGTCCTCAGGCCTGGCCGTTCGCCTGAGGCCATGACCGAGTTCCTCCTGTCACATGGCATAGCATGGGGTGGCTTTGTTTTGGATCTGTCCTGGCCCCTTACTGGGGCCCCCTAGTGCAATCGCTAGGTGACCTTTGTGCCTACTTCTTTCTCCTGGTCCTCATGCAGCCCCTTCCTCCCCTTCCGCTTGCAATTTCCCCTGGGCACTCACCAGTCTCCTGCTCCTTGAGTCCCTCATCCTAGATGGGTCAGATGGTCCCTTGTCTGGACTCCTAGCTTGGGTCCTGGCTCTTGCCCCTCTCTGCACCCACACTGACCCCCTGCTGTGCCCTCCCATTGCCCTCCTCCTGGCTCCCTTTTCTTGCCAGGTGACCATTGCTGGGTCCCTGGTCCTGGATTCTCACCTGGGCCAGGTTGTCTTATGAGAAAGAGCCCTCCATTTCACCTGGGCCCTTGGTCCTGCACCTGGAACCTTGACAGCTGGCAGTGGCCCTAGGCCTGGAGGCTAGTTCCCCACTGCCAGATCTTTTGCCTTCCCTCTCCAGCCTTGTCCACTTTTCTGAACCCCCTGGCCCAGCCCTGGCCCTTGGTTCTCCATTCCCTGCCCTAGCTCCATGCTTGAGCCTCTGATGGCCCTTCTTGCTTCTTGAGAACCTGGGCTTTGAATGGGGGCCCCTTGCTGGGGCCACTTCCATGTGCCCCTTGGCTTTCCTGAAGTGCAGAACACTAGGGCCAGGCTACTTCCTGGCCCCGCCCTTCCATGCTCTCCCCAGTCATGGGCCCTCCTCTAGGTCCCTAACCTGGGCTTCTTGCTGGTTCCTGGTCACCACCCCACCCACAGGGGCCTCTGGCCCTTCAGGCAGTGCCCTACTTGGGCCCTCCTGTGTGTCCCTGTCTCTGCTGGGCCCCTTTTCAGGAACCTTTTGCCAGAATGCTTACTTGGGCCAGGGGACTGGACCTGGGCTCTTGGCCCTGAGGATTCCCTTTGGGAATAGTTAGCCCTGCCCATTGAGTAGGCCCTTTAGCCTCCATCAGCTTGAGCCCTGCTCTGGAACCCTGACTCCTGCAAGTGGACCTGGGCTGCCTTCCTCCATCTGAGCCACTAGCTCCCCTTTCTGTCCTCCCTCCCTCCCCAGCCCTGTCTGTTTTCATGCACCTTGGCCCAGGACCTTGCACTTGCCTTTCCATTCCTTGGCATGGCTCCTTGCTTGAGCCTCTGTCTGCCCTTCTCAAAGACCCTGTTCCTGTCCCTTGATATCAGGTCCATTTTTCTGGTTCTCCTGTGCCTCTCCTCTGTTCCCCTTGTGCTATGGTATCCTGGCACTCTCTGATCCCTCCACTCCCCCTGCCTCTCCCTAGCCTGGGCTACTGCAATGGGTCCTGGCTCCCCACTGACCCCCTCCTTCAATTCTGCACTCCAGGTAACCCCTCACATTGCCCTCTTTTGGTCTAGGTTTTTTTCTGAGCATCTACTTGGGGCAGAGGAGTGCAACTGGCTTGCCTCTGCGCCATCAATACTCCCTATGGGAAACAGCCCTGCCCCTAGCCTGGGTACCCTTTGCCCCTTGAAACTTGATTCTGGGCAGTGGAGGTGGGACTTGCGCTGACCTAGCCCTGAGTGATCCCCTTCCTTCCCTCCTCTGTCTTCTGTCACTGCATGCTGCCCCTACTTCAACCCAGTCCTCCCTAACCCTCACCTTTGGTGCTTAAGTCCCCAGGTCTGGCCACTAGCCTAAGGCCCTCACCTGGTATCTCCTGTCACAGGGCATAGCATGGTGTTGCTTTGTATCAGTTCTGAGCTGGGGGCCCCTTGTTTGGGCCTCCTAGTGCGATCCCCTCAGTGCCCTTTGCACCTCTTTCGTTCTCCTGGTCTGCATGCAGCCCCTTTATCCCCTCATGCATTCCTCTTGGCTCTCCAGTCTCCTGCTCCTTGGGTCCCAAATCCTGAGTTAGTCGTTCGGGTCCCTTGCCTGGGCTCCTGGTTTGGGTTCTGGTTCTCTCCCCTCTCTTCACCCCACCGTGATGCCCTGCCATGCCCTTCTGTTTGCCGTATTCCTGGCCCCCTTTTCTTGCTAGGCCTGCTTTGCTGGGTCCCTGGCCCTGGATTCTCACCTGGGCCAGATCGCCTTGTGAGAAACAGAGCCCTTCCCTTTCCCTGGGCCCCTTGGTCTCCTTGGGCCTTTGGTCCTGCACTCGGAATTCTGACAACTGGCAGTGGCCCTGGACCTGGAGGCTAGCTCTCCAAAGCCAGATACCCTGCCTTCCCTCCCCAGCCTTGTCCACTTTCCTGAGCCCCCTTCCCCAGCCCTGGCCTTTGGCTCTTCATTCACTGGCCTAACTCCTCGCTTGAGTGTCCTGTAGCACTTCTTGCTTCTTGAGTTCCTGGGCTTTGACTGCAGGCCCTTGCTGGAGCCTCTTCCCTACTCCCCTTGGATTCCTCTTACTGCAGTACCCTAGTGCTGCTCTGCCTTCGTGGCCCTGTTCTTTTCTCTCCTCTGGCATGGGCCCTCCTCTAGGTCCCAAACCTGGGCTCAGTGCTGAATTGCTGGCCCCCACCCCACCTATACCCCTTTTCTGGCCCTTCAGCTGTGCCCTATTTACGCCCTCCTATCATCCCTGTCCCTATCAGGTTCCTTTTTCCAGTCGCCTTCCCAGGATGCTTACCTAGGTGGGGCACTGGACCTGGGCTCTTGGTCCTGTGGGCTCCCTTTGGGAAAACATAGCCCTGCCCCTTGCATGGGCCCTTTGGCCTCCCTCACCCTGGGCTCTGCTCTGGAAGCCTGACACCTGACAGTGGACCTGAGCTTTTAGCCTTCCTCCCCCTGGGAAACCAGCCAGTTTTTCTCGCCTCCCTCCTGTCCCCGGCCCTGTCTCTTTACATGCACCACTCTCCAGCACTCTCAGTTAGCTCTCAATTCCTGGGCCTGCCTCCTTGCTTGAGCCCCTGACTACCCTTCTCAAGGACCCTGGCCCTGTCTCTTGATTTCAGGCCCCCTTTCCACTGTCTGGACCCTCTGCTACCCCTGCTTCTCCCTGGCCTGGGATCCTTCAATGGGTCCTGGCTCCCCATTGACTCCTCCTTCAAGTCCACATGCCAGGTATTCCCTCACAGTGCCCTCTTTTGGCCCTCCTTTGGTCTAGGTCCCTCTTTCAGGATCTACTCACCTGGGACAAATGAGTGGATTTGGCTGGACTCTGAACCCTGGATGCTCCCTATGGGAAACACAGCCCTGCCCCTCGCCTGGGTCCCCTTCACCGCCAGAAACTTGATGCCTGGAGTGGAGGTGGTCTTGTTCAAACTATCCCTGAGCGATGTCCTCCATTCACTCCTCTGCCCTCTAGCCTTGCATGCTGCCCCTAACCCTACCCAGCCCTTCCTAATTCTGACCCTTCACACTCCATTTCCCAGGATGGCCACTTGCCTGAGGCCCTGACTGTTCCTCCTGTTGCCTGGCATAGAGTGGCATGGCTTTCTGGGAGTCTGACCTGAGGTCCCCTTGCTTGGTTCCCCTAGCACCATCACATTGGTGCCCTTTTCACGTACTTCTGTCTCCTGGTCCTCGCATAGCTCCTTATTCCCCATCCCCTGGTACCTTCTTTTGGTGCTTGCCAGTCTCCTGCTCCTTGGGACCCTCATCATGGGTGGGTCAGATGGGTCCCTTGCCTTGGCTGCTGACTTGAGTCCTGGCTCTTGCCTCTCTCTGCAACCACCCTGATTCCCCACCTTGCCCTTCCGTCGCCCTATTCCTGGTCTGCTTTTCTTGTCAGGCCTCCTTTGCTGGGTCCCTAGCCCTGGATTATCACCTGGGCCAAGTTGCCTTGTGAGAAACAGAGCCCTTCCCTATGCCTGGGGCCTTTGCTCTCCCTGGGCCATTGGTCCTGCATGCAAAACCCTGACACCTGGCAGTGACCCTGGACCTGGAGGCTAGCTCCCCCCCCTGCCAGATACCCTGTGTTCCCTCTCCAGCCTTGTCCACTTTCCTGAGCCCTCTGGTCGACCCTTGGCTCTTGGCTCTCCATTCCCTGGCCTGGCTCCTCACTTGAGCCTCTGGTGGCCCTTCTTGTTCATTGAGAACCTGGTCTTTGAATGGGGGCACTTTTCTGGGGTCACTTCCCTGCTCCCCTTGGCTTCCCTGGAGTGCAGAACACTAGGGCCAGGCTGCCTTCTGGGCCCTGCCCTTGCCTGCTCTCCCCAGGCATGAGCCCTCCACTAGGTCCCTAACCTGGGCTCCTTGCTGGTTTCCCGCTCCCACCCCACCCACAGTTCACCTCTGCCCCTTCAGATTGTGCCCTGCTCGGCCCCTCCTGTGTGTCTCAGTCACTGCTCGCCTATTTTCCCAAACGCCTTTCCACGATGCTTACCCTGGCCAGTAACGTGAACCTGTCCTCTTAGCCCTGGGGGTGCCCTTTGGGAAATCGTAGCCCTGCCCCTTACATGGGCCCTTTGGCCCCCTTCAGCCAGGTCCCTGCTCCCAAAGGCTGACACCCAGCAGTGGACCAGTTCTTTGAGCCTTCCTCCCTCTGGGCCACCAGCTCCCTTTCTCCCTTCCCTACCCTCCCCAGCCTTTTCCATTTTCATGCACCTTGGCCCAGGCCCTCACACTTGGCTCTCTATTCCTGGGCATGGCTCCTTGCATACCTCTGGCAACCATTCCCGAGGACCCTGCCCTGTCCCTTGATATCAGGCCCCTTCTTCCAAACCCTTCCTATGCTTCCCTCTATTTCCCTTGTGCTGTGCTATCCTGGCAATGCCTGAACCTTCTTCTTCCTCTGCCTCTCCTTAGCCTGGGTTCCTTCAATGGGTCCTGGCTCCCCCCCCATACCTCTGCAAGCCAGGTGACCCATCACAGTGCCCTCTTTTAGCACTCCTTTGGTCTAGATTTGGCTCAAGGATCTACTTGCATGGAACACAGCAATGTAATTGGCTGGGCTCTGCACCACAATGCTCCCTATGGGAAACACTGCCCTGCCCCTGGCCTGGGTCTTCTAGGCTGCCAGAATCTTGATGCCTGGCAGTGGAGGTGAGACCTGCACAGACCTAGCCCTGAGTTATCCCTTTCATTCCTTTCTCTGCCATCTGGCCTTGCATGTGCCCCTCCTTCAACCAGGCCTTTCTAACCCTGACCCTTCCAGCTCTAGTTTCCAAGCATGGCCTCTTGCCTGAATCCATGACTGCATTCCTCCTGTTGCATGGCAGAGCATGGGGTCGCTTTTCCTTGGGTGTGACCTGGTTGCCCCTTTCTGGGCCCCCTAGCATGATCCCCTCAGTGAACTTTGTGCCTCCTTCTTGCTTCTGGTCCTCATTGTAGGCCCCTACTTCCTTCATCTCATGCTTTCACTTGGCACTTGCCAGTCTCCTACCCCTTAGGTCCTTCATCCTAGGTGAATAGTCCCTCATCTGCACCTGCCCTGACCCCTTGCTGTGCCCTCCCTTTGCCCTACTTCTGACCCCCCTTTCTTGCCTGGCCTCCTTTCCGGGTCCCTGGTGCTGTATTCTCACCTGGGCCAGGTTGTTTTGGGAGAAACAGAGCCCTGCCCTTTGCCTGGGCCCCTTGCTCTCCCTGGACCCTTGCTCTTCACTGGAAATCCTGACTCTTGGCAGTGACCTTGTACTGGGACACTAGCTTTCCACAGCCGAATCCCCTGCCTTCCCTCTCTAGCCTTGTCCACTTTACTGTGCCTCCTGGCCCAGCCTGGCCCTTGGCACTCCATTCCCTGCCCTAGCTCCATGCTTGAGTCTCTGGTGGCCCTTCTTACTCCTTGAGAACATGGGCTTTGACTGCGGTCCCCTTGCTAGGGCCACTTCTATGTGCCCTTAACTTTCCTGGAGTGCAGAATACTAGTTCAGGCTACATCCAGGCCCCGCCCTCCCCTGCTCTCCTCAGGCATGGGCCCTCCTCTAGGTCCCTAACCTGGGCTCCTTGCTAGTATCCTGGCTGTCACCCCACCCACAGGGGCCTCTGGCCCTTCAGATTGTGCCCTGCTTGGGCCCTCCTGTGTGTCCCTGTCTCTGCTGGGCCCCTTTTCCGGAACCCCTTGTCAGGATGCTTACCTGGGCCAGGGCACTGGATTTGGGCTCTTGGTCCTACAGGCTCCCTTTGAGAAAATCTAGCCCTGCCCTATTCCTGGGCCATTTGACCTCCCTCAGCCCAAGCCCTGCTCCTGAACCCTGACACCCAACAGTGGACCTGTGCTTTGAGTCTTCCTCCCTCTGCGACCAGCTGTTCCCCTTTCTCCCCTCTCTCCCCTCTCTCCCCTCCACAGCCCTGGCCCTTTTCATGGAGGCTAGCTTCCCCATGTTGGATCCCCTGCCTTCCCTCTCCAGCTTTGACCACTTTGCTGAGCCCTCTGGCACAGCCCTGGCCCTTGACTCTCCAGTCCCTGGCATGGCTCCACGTTTGAGCCTCTGGTGGCCTTTCTTGCTCCTTGAGGACCTGCGATTTGACTTTGGACCCCTTGCTGGGGCCGCATCTCTGATCCCCTTGGCATCCCTGGAGTGCAGAACACTAGTGCCAGACCTCCATCCCGGCCCCGCCCTTCCCTTGACTGGACTCTCCGTTACCCCTGCGTTTCCTTAGCCTGAGTTCCTCCAGTGAATTCTGGCTCCCCACCAACCTGCCTCCCTCCTTCCTCTGCTTGCCAGGAATACTCTCACAGTGTTCTCAGTTGGCCCTCCTTTGGTCCAGGTTCCTCTCTGAAAATCTACTCACCTGGGAAATAGGAGTGGTATTGGCTGCCCCTGGCCTGGGTCCCCTAGTCTGCTGGAACCTTGATGCCTAGCATTGGAGGTGGGACTTGGGTTGACCTAGCCCTGAGCGATCCCCTCCCTTCCCTCCTCTGCCATCTGGCCTTGCATGCTGCCTGTAATTCAACCTAAACTGAACACTTCCAGCTCAGGTCCCCAGGCCTGGCCACTTGCCTGAGGCCATGTCTGCATTCCTCCCTTAGGGTGGCATAGTGTGGGGTTGCTTTGCATTAGGCCTAACCAGGGGACCCCTTGCTGGGGGCCCCTAGCAAAATCCCCTTGGTGACCTCTGTGCCTCCTTCTTTCTCCTGGTCCTCATGCAGCCCCCTCCTCCCCTTCCTCTCCTGATTTACACTGGCACTCCCTTGTCTCCTGCTCTTTGGGTCCCTCAGCTTAGATGTGTCAGATGGGACCTTTGCCTGGGCTCCTGGCTTGGATTCTGGCTATCACCCATCTCTGCACCCACCCGATCCCTTGCTGTGCCCTCTCCTCGTCCTACTCCAGACACCCTTTTCTTTCCAGGCCTCCTTTGCTGGGTCCCTGCCCTGGATTCTCACCTGGGACAGGTCACCTGGTGAGAATCAGAGCCATGCCCTTCATCTGGTCCCTGTGCTCTCCCTGGGCCGTTGGTCCTGCACTGGGAACCCTGGCAGTGGCCCTGGACCTGGAGGCTTGCTGTCCACTGCCAGACACCCTGCCTTCCCTCCCTAGTCTTGTCCACTTTCCTGAGCCCCCTGCCCCAGCCTTGGAATTTGGCTCTCCATTCCCTGGCCTGGCTCCTGGCTTAAGCCTCTTGTGGCCCTTCTTGCTCCTTGAGTCCCTGGGTTTTGACTGCAGGCCCCTTGCTCAGCCACTTCCCTTCTCCCCTTGGTTTCCTTGTAGTGCAGAATACTAGTGCCAGGCCACCTTCCAGGCTCCGCCCTTCCCTGCTCTCCTCAGGCTTGGGCTCTCCTCTAGGTCCCTAACTGGAGTTCCTTGCTGGGTTCCTGGCCCCCACTCCACCCACACCTGGTCTCTGACCCTTCAGTCTGTGGCCTGCTTGGGCCCTCCTGTGTTTTCCTGTATCTGTTGATCCATTTTTATTGAATACCTTCCCAGGATGCTTACCCAGGCAGGGAACTAGACCTGGGCTCTTGGCCCTGCGGGCTCCCTTTGAGAAAATGTAGCCCTGTCCCTTCTCTGGGTCCTTTGGCTTCCCTCAACCCGAGCCCTGCTCCAGAACCCTGACATCTGGCAGTGGACCTGGGCTTTTAACCTTCTTCCCACTGAGCCACTGGCCCCCCTTTCTTCCCTCCCTCATCTCCATCCCCTCCCCAACCCTGTTTGTTTTCATGAGCCTAGGCACTTGGCTTTCCATTCTTGGGCCTGGCTCCTTGCTGGAGCTCCCTGGGCTGCTCTTCTCGAGGACCTTGTTCCTGTTCATTGACTTTTGGGCCCCTTGATCCTGCCCCTTCTGTGCCTCCCCTCTGATCTCGTTGCACATGGTTTTCTGGCACTGCCTGGACCCTCCCCTCCCCCTGCTTCTCCCTAGGTTGGACTCCTTCAATGGGTGATGGTTCCTCACCAACACTCCCCCAATCTTGTACCAAAGTTATCCCTTAAAGTGCCCTCCTTGGGCACTCCTTTGTTCCTGGTCTCTCTCTGAGGATCTACTCACCTGTGGCAGAGGAGTTGGCTGCATTCTGGGCCCTGAAATCTCCCTATGGGAAACACAGCCCTGCCCCTCGACTGGGTCCCCTTCACTGCCCAACCTTGACACCTGGCACTGGATATTACTCTAGAGACGACCACCCAAGCCAACCCAGCCCTCCCTCACCCTGACCCTTTGCCCTACAATCCCCAGGCCAGGTTGCTGGCCTGAGCCCCTTGCCGAATTCCTCATGTGGCATTGCTGTGTGTGGTGTCTCATCGTGTAGGGTCTTAACTGGAAGCCTTTGTTTAGCTAGCATGATCTGCTCTGTGCCCTTTGCTTGGACCTCTGTCTCATCATCCTAGTTCTCTCTGTCCTTTTCTCTCCTTCCCCTAGTGCATTTTGCTGGTGTGCGTACCTCCTGCTCATTGGGTCCCTAATATCTTATGGAGTGGTCAGTCTGTAATATCTTTTGGGGTGGTCGGGCCCTTGTCTGAGCTCCTTGATTGGGTCCTGGCTGTTGCTCCTCTCTGCACCCACCGTGCCCTCCCATCACACTCCTCCTGGCCCATGTCTCTTGCCAGGCACTTTTGGCTTGGTCCCTGGCCCTTGTTTCTCATCTGGGCCAGAGCACCTTATGGGAATCAATGTTGTGCCCCTTGCCTGGGCCCTTGCTCTCCCTGAGCCCTTGGTCCTGAACTCAGAACCCTGACACCTGGCAGTGCCGCTGGGCCTAGAGTCTGCCTCCGCCTGGCTGGATGCCCTGTCTTCCCTCCCTAGCCTGTCCACTGTCCTGAGCCCCCTTCCCAGTGCTGGCCCTTGGCTCTCCATTCCCTGGCCTGGCTCCTCACTTGAGCCTCTGGGAGCCATTCTTGCTCCTTGCTTCCATGGGCTTTGACTGTGGGGCCCTTGTTGGGGCCGCTTCCCTGCTCCCCTTGGCTTCCCTGTAGTGCAGAACACTACTGCCACCCTCCTGACCTTTTTTCAGGCCCCTTTCTTCCCTGCTCTCCTTTGGCCAGGGCCCTCCTCTAGGTTTCTAGCCTGGGCTCCTTCCTGGTGTTTTGGCCCGCATCCCACAAACACCCTTCCTCCGGCCCTTCTTGCTGTGCCCTCCTTCGGCCCTCCTGGCATCCTTGTCTCTGCTGGGCCCCTTTTCCAGATCCCTTTCCCAAGATGCTCACCAGAGTCAGGGGACTGGAACTGGGCATTTGCCCCTGCAGGCTCCCCTTTGGAAAAGTAGCCCTGCTCCTTGAATGGGCCCTTTAGCCTCCCTCAGCTGGGGCCCTGCTCCTTAATTCTGACACCCAGCAGTTAACCTGGGCCTTGAACTCTCCTCTCCCTGTGCCACTTGCTCCTCTTTCTTTCCTCATACCAATCAACCACCCTGACTCTTTTCATGGCACCCAGGAGAGGTTCCTGTCACTTGGCTCTCCATTCTTGGGCCTGGATCCTTGCTGGAGTCCCTAGCCATCCTTCTCAAGGACCCTAACCCTGTCCCTTGATTTCAGGCCCCATGCTCAGGCCAATAGTCTGGGTTCCTCAAATGGGTCCTGGCTGCACACTGACACCCCCCATCCCTGTCCTAAGGTATCCCCTCACAGTGCCCTCCTTTGGCCCTTGTGTTGTCCCAGACTCTCTCTGAAAATCTAGCCCCTGGGGCAGAGGAATGTCATTGACTGGCCTAGGTTCCCTATAGACTCCCTGTGGAAAATAAAGCCATGCCCCACACTTGGGCCCCTTGCTTTCCCTGGGCCCTTGACACCTGGCAGTGGTGCTGGGCCTCGAGCCTGCCTCCCCCTGCTAGATCTCCTGCCTTTCCACCCCAGCCCAGTCTACTTTTCTGAACCCGGGCCTCAGCACTTGTTTTAGGCTCTGCGTTCTCTAGCCTCACTCCGTGCTTGAGCCTCTGGGACCTCTTCTTGCTCTGTGCTACCTCGAGCTTGGACTACAAGCCCCTAGCCTTAGTTACTTTTCCACTCCCCTTGGCTTTCCTGCACCTCAGAACCCTAGTGCCTCCCACGTACTGGCCCACCCTTCCTAGCTCTCCCCTCTCCTTGGCCCTCCTCTAGGTTTCTAGCCTGGGATCATTTCTGAGGTCCTGGCCCTCACCCCACCAACACCCTTCCTGGGCCCTTCATGCTGTGCCCTCTTTTGGCCCTCCTGTCATCCCTGTCCCTGATGGGCCCCTTTTCCAGATCCCTTTGTCAGGATGCTCACCAGGGCCAAGGGACTGGACCAGGACATTTGGCCTTGCGTGCTTCCTTTGGCAAAAGGTAGCCCTGGCTCTTGCCTGGGCCCTTTGGCCTTCCTCAGCCCAGGGCCTGCACTCCAAACCTGACACCCAGCAGTGAACCTGGGCCTTGAGCTTTCCTCTCCCCACATCAACCGCTCCCTTTTCTCCACTCCCTCTTCTCTCCATCCCTGTTTATTTTTATGGGACCCAGGGGTCCTGGCACTTGGCTATCCATTCTTGGGCCTTGCTCCTTGATGGAGCCCCAGGAATTCTTTCTCAAGGACCCTGTCCCTGTCTGTTGATTTCAGGCCCCTTTCTTGGGCCCCCTCCTCTTCCTACCCTCTGTTTCCCTTCTACTGTGATATCCTGGCACTGCCCAGACCCTCCCTTCCCCTTGCTTGTTTCTAGCCTGGGCTCCTAGATTGGGTCCTGGCTCTCAACTGACCCTTCCCAATCCAGGACCAAAAGTATCTCCTCACAGTGTCCTCCTTTGGTCCCCTTCTCTCTCTGAGGACCTACTCACTTGGGACAGAAGACTGGAATTGGCTGGCTCTGTGCCCTAAAGGCTCCCTATAGGAAACACATCTGTTCCCTTCACCTGGACCCCCTTCACCACCCAATCTTGACACCTGGCAGTGGACATGGGCCTAGCATCACCTTGCTCTGGGCGATCCCCTCCCTTTCCTCCCCTGCCTTCTAGCCTTGCATGCTGCGCTTACCCCAACTCAGCCCTCCTGAAACCTGACTCTTCGCCCTCCAGTCCTGGGGCCTGCCTACCCGCTGGATCCCCTGGCCCAGTTCTCATGACGCATGGCTTCGTATGGTGTCTCTTCGTATTGGGTCTTACCTGGGGGCCCCTTGCTTTGGGTCCTCCACTCGGTGCCCTTTATGGTGCCCTCTGTCTCCTCATCCTAGCTCTGCTCCTTCCTCGCCTTCCTTTAGCACTTTCCCTGTGGGAGTGGCCACTGGTAGGCCTCCTGCACCTTAGGTCACTTGCCTGGGCTCTTGATCGGGTCCTGGCTCCCAGCCCTCTCCACACTCACCACGACCCTGTGCCATGCGGTCTCGTTGTACTCCTCCTGGTCCTCATCCCTTCCCAGGCACCCTTTTCAAAGTCCCTGGCCAAGGATTCTCATCTGAACCAGGGCAGCTTATAGGAAATAGACCCCTGCCCCTGGTCTGGGCCCCTTGCTCTTTCTGGGCCCTTGGTCTGTCATCCTGAACTCTGACACCTGGCAGTGGCACTTGGTCTCAAGTTTGCCTCCTTCTTGCTGGATCCCCTGCCTTCCCTCCCTATCCCTGTCCAATGTCCTGAGCCCTCTTCTCTAGACATGCTCTCTCTTTCCATTCCGTGGCTGGGCTCCTATCTTGAGCCTCTGGTGGCCCTTGTTGCACAGCGCATCCCTGTGTGTTGACTGCGGTTCCCTTCCTTTGGCCATGTTTCTGTTCCCCTTGGTGTCCCTGCACTGCAGTCCACTAGTGACACCAGTCTCCCCAGCCCTGCCTTTCCCTGCAGTTCTTTGGCATGATCCCTCCCCTAAGTCCCTAAACTGGGGTCCTTGCTAGGGTCCTGGCCCCCAACCACCCAGCACCAGTCCTCTGACCCTTCCCACTATGGGAAAATGGTACACTCCTACACTGCTGGTGGGACTGCAAATTGGTGCAGCCAATATGTAAAGCAGTATGGAGATTTCTTGGAAAATTGGGAATGGCACCACCATTTGCCCCAGCTATCCCTCTCCTCTGTCTATACCCAAAGGACTTAAAAACAGCATACTGCAGGGACACCGCCACATCAGTGTTCATAGCAGCACAATTTACAAGACTTAAACTGTGGAACCAACCTAGATATCCTTCAAAAGATGAATGGATAAAACAAATGTGGCATATATATACAATGGAGTTTTACTCAGCAATAAAAAACAATAAAATCATGGCAGTTGCAGGTAAATGGATGGAGTTAGAGAAGAAAATGCTAAATGAAGTTAGTCAATCCCCCCAAAAACAAATGCCAAATGTTTTCTTTGATATAAGAAGGCTGCTTCAGTGTGGGATAGGGAGTGGGAGCATGAGACGAATAGACAAACTCTAGATAGGGAAGAGGGGTGGGAGGGGAAAGGAGGAGGCATGGGGTAATTAATGATGGTTGAATGTGAAGATCAGTATTATCCAAAGTACATGTATGAAGACAGGAATTGGTGTGAGTATACTATGTATACAACCAGAGATATGAAAAATTGTGCTGTATATATATAATAAGAATTATAATGCACTCCACTGTTATATATAAATAAAAAACAAACAACAACAGAAAGAAAAATTAGAGCAAAAAGGCTGTAAGGGTACAGGCCAAAGACAGAAAGGTGAGTTTTTCCTGAGAAGAAGAGAGAATATAATTGAGGGATTAATTAAAAGGACTCAACTTTTAGTTGTAATGTTCTAATTTGATTAAATAGAGATAGAGCACTAGTGAGCACTGTGTGAGGAATGTATCGAAGATTCATGTGTCATTTAAAGTTAATTTAGAAATAGCCACATGTCCACATCAAGAGCTTGGCAGGATGGACAACTGCTGGCATTCTGAGGGCAGCATAGCTCAATACTAAATGGTTGTGCATCAGAATTTCCAGAGCTTCAGGTGCCAGTCCTGCCTCCAGCAGGAACTCTGATGTGACTGGTGTTGTGGCCCTGAACTTGGTGCCTTTCTAAGGCTTCCCAGGTGATTTGAGCAAACAGCTAGGGCTGAGATCCATGCTGGGACTGAACAAAACAGATGTGATGGTCAAAATGGAGGTTGCAGAACGATTTGGTACCCTGGGCTGGACGCTGGAACAGAATGAGTGGCTAACAGCCCATCCTTGCAGCAGCCTCTTGGTTTGAGAAGCATGTGGTCAGGGAAGATGTGGCAAGGTTGTGGCAACTGGTGAACAACAGAGGGTCCTCTGACCTGTTGCCACAACTTTGTTGTAGATCTTAAGTTATTTCCAGATGAGATGCTTCAGAGCTCTACACAGTTGGGGTAATTTTCTAGGGGATATATGAATTATCTTGAAACAGACTTTGGAAAGTCTTTTGTGTTTTGAATTTTGTATTTTAAAATGTTGGGTTTGGACGGGGGTCTTTACTGGGCAACCTCTGTACCTCTGGCAACCTCTGGCAACCCCTGAACCAGCAGGAGCTGGAACTGGAGCTGCTGGGGCAGGTGGAGATGGACATTCTTCAGGGTCACAAGCTGGTGATATGGTACAATGAGCTAAGTTCAGACTCTAAGGAAAGCATTCCCTTCGGGCTCAGGGGTGAGAACTGGCTGAGAAGCTTGCTGTTTGTTCTGAAACCAAAGAGTAAGAGAGAAGGGCCTGTCCCTGGGAAAAATCAAGGGACCTTGGAGCTGGGGAAATCAGTGCTCATAGGTCTGGTGCACTCATTGCACAGACTGGCGGAAAAGAAGCCAGGGAGATGGGGAGGCCAGGTTAGGCTTCACGCCCAGCTCTCTTGATCCCCAATTGTAGGACACTTGCTTCTATTTTGCTTTATCCCTATACTCGCCTATCAGATGTCGGTGTTGAGGGAAATTCACCTCTGGGTTTCAGAGAACCCAGAATTGAAATCATGGCTTCTTAAATCTCCCTTTGGCTTTGCTAGGGGAAATTTCTTATTTTCTGTTAATTAAAAGCTCTGTGAGAAGGCTTGCTCCAATTTGCCAACTGCTAACACTTCACAAAACAAAATCATTCTGTTGAATGTATGATTACTTTACTGCCTTCCACCCCTGTGGGCTGGTGCCCTGCCCTACCTCACTTATTGCATGTTGGCGGCTATCTCCTCCTTCTTGGGAAGGGAAGTATGGGCCACTCTCACCTTACTGGGGTGTCCAGCTGAGATGAATGGGGTGTATTGCCATGAAACTTACCCAGAGTTGGTGTCATACCCCATTCTGATGCCAGACCCTGCAGGGGTCTAAGGATCGGCCTGTCCAACCATGTACATTTTGGGTTGGCCATTCCAGTGAGTCTGAAGTTTTCTCTCCTCATACTACTCTTTTAAATGTGTATTTCCCTAATGATCAGTAATGAGTATCTTTTTGCTTATAGGCTATTCAAATATCTTTGAAGAAATGTCTGTTTAAATCCTTTGTTTCTTTTAAATTGGGCTATTTTGTTTTCCTATGATCAAGTTGTAAGAGAAACTGTGATAATAAGCATTTACTGTTTTAAGCTGCTAAGGTTCAGGGAATTTATTACTGAAACTAATTATTTTTATTAATGAACTTACTATATTTATAGATGTGAATAACAAAAACATACACATATACAGGGTGAGGGGTAGTTGGCAGCTGGGACCTGACTCAGAAATGTGCCCTACCTTCATTCTCCAGATAAGACTCTGCAGGAAACCCCATGAGACTGCTCTTCTGGGCTATCTTCCAGTCCAGTGGTCCCTTACTCCAGCAACAAATAGTGCAAACAGGAAAATGATTGTCTTCCTAAGAGGTCTACAAGGGAGGCTTGGAGGGATGGAGGGAGCTGTGTCCTCCATCACTCTCTGCGGGAACCAGAGGGGCTGAGCCTCCAGGGTTCAATGGCCTCAGTGTCCCAGACAATGCAGGGGCTATCAGGGACCACAGAGCTTCCTGCTGGGAGGCTTTGGAGGTGACCCTGACATGGCTCTCAGGCCTGGATCAGCCTGGAACCCCCACAGCCCATGTGGGCAGGATGGGAACTGAGAGGCCGGCAGGCAGCTGGCACCTTGAGCTGAGGTGATCACCTGGAGCTGGGGCTGCTGTCCCACTCTCCTGCTGGGCCCTGAAGGGAAGAGGTAGGGGTGGGGCTGCAGGTCAGGACACAAGAGGCTCTCAGACACTTGACTGACCCATGTAAGGGGTCATGTAGGCCACCCTGCCCAATTCCAGGGTTTGCCTGTGCCTGGAGAAAGAAAGGATCCTCTGAGCTCCATCAAGACCCAGATCCCACCTCCCAGTGTCAGTGCTGCCTGTGACAGGGGAGAGAAAGAAGAAGACCCACATTGGATAGTAATGGAGACACTGGGTTCCCTCAGCTCCTAGTGCCTCAGGTGAGGATAGGGACAACTGGGGCACCCACAAGAACCTCAGTTTTTGTAGAACTGAATTTTCCTTCTCCTTAGAGGGAGATGCAAAACTTTACACCCTAACACAGTGTATACTTACAAGTTCATTTATGAAATGAAACCAACAGCTTCCTGGATGATATTTACCCTTAGTGTGATGGCCTCATCTGTCCTTCCTACCTCATCCCCATGTGTTCTGCTCTACTTTAGAGGCAAAGCAGGTGAAGCTCATGGGCATGTGTGAGGGGTCACCAGAGTTCTTCCAGGGTGAGTCCCAAACTGCAGCTGCTCTGGGTGTCTTCTCCTATGGCCCTGGGCTCTGGGCAGCAGAGACAATGCCCTATTCACTCTCTATCCTGGTGGCTCCTGGAAGAAACTTGGAATTCTTAGAATCTGCAAACCTTGGAGAAGATCCTGGAGGCAAAGCCTGGTTTATGGGGAGGAAGGTTCGGCTCACATGCATCCAGCCAGCTATGGTAATTGACCTGTGGGGACTTTTCAGTGCACAAATTGGGGTCAGGGATTGTGGGTCCTGGCCCCTAGACTATGTCCTTCCTTACTCTGACCCTTCCAGTCTCAGCTCCCAGGGCTGCCTTTTGCTCTAGTTTAAATCACTTGTACATTTAATTCATTCCTGGTTCATGGTCCTGGGCTCCGCAGACCTGAGTTTTTGGTATTAAGTCTTAGATTCTAAAGAGCTGGAACAGAGACACAACACAGAATCTCAGACTCAGGGTCTGGCCAGTCATGGGCATGAGTGTGAATGAACAGTGAAGAGGCCCACTGCCCACTCCCCATTGCCCACTGGTGGAATAAGGGGCTTTGGTGCCAGCCAAACCTGAGTGTGTTTCTGCCTTTGCCATCAAAAGCTGTGATTTGGGCTATGCTCCTTTGCCACTCTATACACTTTTCCTTATTTCTTTTTTTTAGTTGTAGATAGACACAATATCTTTATTTATTTATCTTTATGTGGTCATGAGGATCAACTCAGGGCCTCAAATGTGCTAGGCAAGTGCTCTACTACTGAGCCAAAATCCCAGTCCATGTTTTCTTATTTCTAAAATGGGGCTAACACTGCCTATTTTGTAGGGGTAGTGTGAGGAATAGGAAAAAATATACATCTAATATACAATTCTTTTGAATTGATGTTAACTCAAAAATGGCACATGCTATGATTACTGTTAATAGTAATCACAATGATTCTAACTGGTGGGTCTCAAAACAACTCTGGATAACTCTCTGTGATAGCTTTGGAGGTGATTTGGCTGCCATTTTTTGCATCATCCCAAGCAAAAAGAAAACTTTCATAAAAACTTCGGGGAGGAAGCAGACTATGTTTGTGAACAGGTTGAATAATAAAAGGAGAGGAAAAACACAAATGAAACCAAGCAGTGGACACAAGCCCATGCCAAGCATTTCCTTTGGTTACAAGTGATAGCTGCATTCTTGGAAAATGAACAGAAAGACTCTGGTTCCAGCCAAAGCCCCCTGGTATGCTGGGAGGATATAATCCTGGCCTCTGAGCCACTCCCAGTCCATGCACCAGAATAAATACAGTATGTTGGGATAGAAGGATAAGAGGAATGGGAAAGGTGGGGGGAAAATCCATGTGAGTAATGAGAAGCCCTGTTCTTCCCCTCAGACGCAAACACAGAAAATAATTTAGGAAATCATTTGGTGGGGGGGCTTAGCATTTAAAACCTAGCATTCATTTTTGTTTAAATAATTTAATATGTGAACATTTTCAGAATAAAAATGGAGTCTTTTTGTCAAGCCCTAACAATAAGAATATAACCATGCCAGGCAGTTATAAAGAAGGGGTCTCATACATGTGTGATGGTCACAAGAACTATTATTCAGAAAAGACTGTGCCAGAACCCAAACCTCACACAAAGGCCACCACAACTTTACACAGAAAATTGTGTAAACTCTGTTTACCTTGGACTGACACCACCCTTTCATTGATCCTTGTATCTAAATATTATTATTTCAAAATATCTTATTTATTTAAAAAAACTAAAAAAAGAAAAAAAGAAAAACCTTCCTCTTGCCTCAATCTCCTTGAATACACCCATAGTTTCCCCTGGAATAGGTCTGCTTTTCTTCAGTAAACTTTATTAATCTTTAGAGAATCTCTGATTGTTATTTAGGTTCACAAGTGAAATACCTTCATGAGCGAACATAACATAGGATTTCAATTATCTGAATCAGAAAGCACATATTTGGTGAATTACAGATTTTGAAAAGAAAATTATGACATGATTGCCAATTTTGCTCTAAATTTGGCATTTCTCTTCATGTTCGCTAGATGGCGGAATGGGACCACAGCAGGTCCCCCAGAGCAGTGTCAGCTCTTCTCACACAGGTTTAAAATGAGGAAATTGGGTTCCATCCAGGATTTTTCTTTTCCTTCCAGAAAGAAAGGTCAAGAATTTATGCACAGTTTTCCAAGGACCCTCTATAACACACAGAGGTTTTCCATTTCCCTGTCTGAAGGTCTGAACCTGAGGCATATCTTATCTTGGAGAAAGGAACAGTATGAGAGAAAATTGACACTAAACCAGGTGCTATTCTGTGAACTTCATTTATTTATTCTGCACAGGGGACTCTAAAGTGTCACTTCTGTTTTGATTAAAAAGTGCCATCATTTTGTTGCCTGGACATTCTCTAGGCATATGTATTTCAGATGTAACTACCAGGCTCAAATGAATGATCAGCCTGGGAGAGTAAATCTAGTGACACTAGAAAGAGACCTCTTTGGAGGTGCTCAACTTTTCATTCCTGGCAGTGAGAACTAATGTGATAGAGTTCTATATTTCTTGAGCAAAGAGGCAGATAACATCTAGATAATTGACTTAACACACAGCCTGATCCAGAAACAAAGAGCCAGAGCTGTGGGAGCCAGTGATCACAAAAGCCATTGGCCAAGGCCTCCTTCCTTCCAATCTGTGATCTGGCTTCCAAGTAATACAGAAGCAGGAGGGCCACTGAATCAGCATCTGCCAGGTTCCTCACCTGGATGTAAGCCTCACTGACTCCTAACAGCCATGCTTTGATGCAGGGCACACAAGGCAATTGCACTGAGTCACTGAGATTATTTATTCAGGCCTTATCTCTGCACCAACATTCTGTTAAGGGAAGTGGAGACTAATACAGAAATATAAATCTTAGTGCTTTGTCTCTATAAAGTTTGTGATAAAAAAAAAAAAAAAACTTCCATTGCTGAATTTACCCAAACTGGTTCCAGAGAAGAAAACTACTTTTTTCAGCATGAGTATTCAGACTTTGCAGCTGGTTCCTGATCAGTCAGGATTAAATGGGATTCAAATGCCTTCCTGTTATGCATTGAATTCAATAGAGAAAAGTCTTCCCACATGTGGAGGGAATTAAATTCATTCTGGCTGAAAGCTATAAGGACAGTCTCTGAAAGTGCCACCTCCTTACTCCCCCCCCCAACCCCCAGATCCCCACCCTGTGATTTACCCAAACCATGAATTAATTGAGCACACACAATGGGGATAAAATTGATTTTTGTATCAGAAGAGAATCTCCCTTAGGTTTTTCACTCATAAATTCATCCATTCAGGTTTAACTACTTCCTATTCCAAAACCAGGTTAAACTTGGACTTCATGATCCTCTACAGATTTTAAATCAAATCAGGGCATTTCTCTGTTCAAACCCAAAACTTTTTAATGATTCACTATTTTGCTAAAGCCGAGTTCTCAAGAAAAAACAACAACAACAAAAAAAAAACCTATAGAATCTTTTTTTTTTTTTTTTTTTTTTTAGAGAGAGAGGGAGAGAGAATTTTTTTAATATTTATTTTTTAGTTTTCGGCAGGCACAACATCTTTGTTTTTATGTGGTGCTGAGGATCAAACCTGGGCCACACGCATGCCAGGTGAGTGTACTACTGCTTGAACCACGTCCCCAGCCCCCCTATAGAATCTTATACAGTCCCATTTCTCATTATTTATCTCTCTAATGTCATCTGATTTCTTCCTTTTCTTTTTTCTTTTTCCAAGCATTGTTTCTGCCCTTTGCAGCACCAAAATCACTCCCACTTTCTTTGTGTTTTTTTTTTTTTCCTATCATGTCTCAACAAATATAACTTTCAGATCAAATGCTGGTTTTGTATGGTTCACAGCTGAAAATAGTATTTTCATTTTAAGTGGTAGAAAAATTCAGAACATGAATACTATTTTGTGACACATGAAAAGTAAATGAAATTTAAATTTCAGTGATCATAAACAAAGTTTTATGGGAACAGCCATGGACACTGCTTCCCTGTTGTCTATGACTGATTTTGTGCTATCAGGTCACAGTTGAGTAATTGTGATGAGACCATGTGATGCATAAGCCTGAAGTATTTACCAGCCCTGCCTGGCAAGGTGGCACACACCTGTAATCCCAGCAGCTTGGAAGGCTGAGGCAGGAGGATTGCCAATTCAGAGCTAGCCTCAGCCACTTAATAAGGTTTTAAGCAACTCTGTGAGACCCTGTGTCTAGATAAAAAAAAAAGGGGGGGGGGCTGGGGATGTGGCTTAGTAGTTAAGTGCCACTGAGTTTAATTGCTGTACATGCACACACACACACACACACACACACACACACACACACAAGAATGTATTCATGATCTGGCCCTTTACAGAAAAATTTTCTGATCCCTGAGTAAGGTCAGTATCATATCACTTTCACATCTCTCCAATTCTACCCACCCTTGACAATTCAGTTCCAATCATCCTCTTCCAAAAGTTACATCTTTAACAGATTCAGCCAAAATCAATACCACAGCCTTGATTTATTTCCCAACCTAGATTTACTATTAAATCAATTCACTGAATGCTTATTGCCTTTCTGCAATAAGCCCATGCATAATAATTGGTACTTAGGATAGAAGTGCTATTGTAAATTGTGCTAGAAGTACTAGCACAATTCACAATAACTAAATTGTGGAACCAACCTAGATGCCCTTCAGTAGATGAATGGACAAAAAAATGTGGCTTATACACAATTGAATATTACTCAGCAATAAAAGAGAATAAAATCTTGGCATTTGAGGTAAATGAATGGAGTGGGAGAAGATAATACTAAGTGAAGTAAGCCAATTCCCAAAAAAACAAATGCCAAATGTTTTCTTTAATATAAGGTGACTGACTCATAGTGGGGTGGGGGTGGGGGAGCATGGGAGGAATAGACAAACTCTAGATAAGGCAGAGTAGTGGGATGGGAAGAGAACAGGCAGGGGGTTAGAATTGATGGTGGAATGTGATGGTCATCATTATCCAAAGTACATGTATAAAGATATGAAATGGTTTGAACATACTTTCTATACAACCAGAGGCATAAAAATTGTGCTCTATATGTGTAATATAATTGTAATGTATTCTGCAGTAGTTTATTTTTAAAAAATCAGAAAAAAGAAAGAAGTAGCAGAATAATGACTGCCAGGGGCCCAGGGGTGGTTGGGCTGTGGACTGGTAAGGTGCTGGTCACAGGAGACCAAATTACACTTAGATGAGAGGGTTGAGTTTAAAGGGTCTACTATCCAATATAATGACTACAGTTAACAACATACAACAGAATGACTACAGTTGGTAATATTATATACACTTGAAAATAAATCAGAGAGTTGATTTTAAGGGTTCTCATCACAAATAAGTAATAAAAGAGTGTATATGTTCAATAGCTTTACTCAGCCATTCTTCAGTGAATATGTTTCAAGATATGTAATATGCCATAATCATGTACAAGTTATCATCATCATCATCATCATCATCATCACCAGGGATTGATCCCAGGGTTGCTTAACCATTGAGTCACATCCCCAACATTTTATATTTTGATCAGAATTCTGTCATAAAGCCCACCCTGTTAATGAGGGAAGCTGGGAGATTATTTAGTTGTGTAGATTGATACCTCCTTCCCCAAACTGGAACTCTGTTAACAGAAAGAGAAAGAAATAGAGATAGGATGAGCAACCTGCACTGCCTGGTTCAATTCGAACTGGGCCTGAGACTGGATAACCATCACCAAACATCTCCCCATGCCATCTCCCCAGGAACCATATTATACTGTCTCTGTATTAGCCTGATTTCTCTGACTCTAACAAATTATCCAAGAATGGGTACTTTATTAAGAGATGAGGTTTATTTAGCTCAGAGTCCAACATTTGGCAGCACTTGTGACTGAACTTTGGTGAGAGTGCTCACAAAATGGCGAATGGCATCATGGTGAGAGGACATGCAAGGGGTCGAGACTTCATGGCCAGAAACTGGGGAGGATGATTCTTGTTCTTTTTAGAACAAGCCTCTCTCACAGGAACTAATGGGGGCCATTAAGAATTTCATTACTCTCTTCCAAGGGCCTCATCCCCAGTGGCACAATTACTTCCCTCTAGGCCCCACCTCTTGCAGGTGCTACCAGCTCAACACTGCCACACCCAGGACCAAGCCTCCAGCCTATGAACCTTTGAGAGACAAACCACATCCCATCCTCACCACCTCCAACAAAGCCACCATTGTAAGAGCAGGATGTCCCAGTCTATAGGTGTATATGTGAGGGCAGGAGAGGATTGCTCTCAGAGGGCACTGGAAGCAGCCAGAGCCCCCATTCTGGAACCTCTCTGATGTCACACTTGTAGTCATGGTACTCTGGGTGCCAAGTCAGGAGAAGGAGGGGTTGGCTCAGATTTGTTTGAGAGCAGGCTCAGCATTAGTATCTCAAATGGTTTCTGGTTCCCACCCAGACCCCCAGCCAGATCCTGGCTTTTCTCAAGCCTTTGTGCTTGTTTGACTATGGCTGCACTGGTCTCTCTAAGCCTAGTGTTCTTCATATTTCTGTGAGTCTCCATGCCAGCTGTTGGGTTTCTCACCAAGAGACAGATGGGAAATAGACAGTGAGAGTGCAGAGGCAGGGAAGTGGAGGGAGGCCAGGAGGGGAAGGAGGATATTTAGTGAGAAGCACAGAGTTGTGGGGAGCCTATCAGGGAACTATGGGAGGCTGATAATTGTGGTGACATTTGGTGGAGGGAATAGGGCCTGTCTCTAGCCTGGATATTTAGATCTGCCCTTAAGGTGGGTAAGTCTGATCTCAGGTGAGCCGGGCCTCATGGGGGCTCTGGGTTGCCCCAGAGTAAAAAAGAGTCTGGCCCTGATTTCAGATGCCGAGCACTGGCCCAAGATGGAGTGTGGGCTTTCCCATGGCCACGGGGCTTCTCTGTCTCCTCATTTTTTTTTAAATTGGTTGTTAACAACATAACAAAGCTCTTGACATATCATATTTCATACATTAGATTGAAGTGGGTTATGAACTCCCAATTTTACCCCAAATGCAGATTGCAGAATCACGTCGGTTACACATCCACAATTTTACATATTGCCCAATTAGTAATTGTTGTATTCTGCTACCTTTCCTATCCCCTAATATCCCCCCTCCCCTCCCCTCTCATCTCTCTCTACCCCATCTATTGTAATTCATTACTCTCCTTGTTTATTTTCCCATTCCCCTCACAACTTCTTATATGTAATTTTGTATAGCAATGAGGGTCTCCCTTCATTTTCATGCAATTTCTCTTTTCTCTCCCTTTCCCTCCCATCTCATGTCTCTGTTTAATGTTAGTCTTTTCTTCCTGCTCTTCCTCCCTGTTCTGTTCATAGTTGCTCTCATTATATCAAAGAAGACATTTGGTATTTGTTTTTTAGGGATTGACTAGCTTCACTAAGCATAATCTGCTCTAGTGCCATCCATTTCCCTGCAAATTCTATGATTTTGTCATTTTTTATTGCTGCATAGTACTCCATTGTGTATAGATGCCACATTTTTTTTTTTTTATCCATTCTTCTATTGAAGGGCATCTGGGTTGGTTCCACAGTCTAGCTATTGTGAATTGTGCTGCTATGAACATCGATGTGGCAGCATCCCTGTAACATGCTCTTTTAAGGTCTTCAGAGAATAGTCCGAGAAGGGCAATAGCAGGGTCAAATGGTGGTTCCATTCCCAGCTTTCCCAGGAATCTCCAACTGCTTTCCAAATTGGCCGCACCAATTTGCAGTCCCACCAGCAATGTACAAGAGTACCCTTTTCTCCACACTTGTTGTTGTTTGACTTCATAGTGGCTGTCAGTCTTACTGGAGTGAGATGGTATCTTAGGGTGGTTTTGATTTGCACTTCTCTGACTGCTAGAGATGGTGAGCATTTTTTCATGTACTTGTTGATTGATTGTATATCCTCCTCTGAGAAGTGTCTGTTCAGGTCCTTGGCCCATTTGTTGATTGGGTTATTTGTTATCTTATTGTCTAATTTTTTGAGTTCTTTGTATACTCTGGATATTAGGGCTCTATCTGAAGTGTGAGGAGTAAAAATTTGTTCCCAGGATGTAAGCTCCCTATTTACCTCTCTTATTGTTTCTCTTGCTGAGAAAAAAAACTTTTTAGTTTAAGTAAGTCCCATTTGTTGATTCTTGTTATTAACTCTTGTGCTATGGGTGTCCTATTAAGGAATTTGGAGCCTGACCCCACAATATGGAGCCAACTTTTTCTTCTATCAGATGCAGAGTCTCTGATTTGATATCAAGCTCCTTGATTCATTTTGAGTTAACTTTTGTGCATGGTGAGAGAAAGGGATTCAGTTTCATTTTGTTGCATATGGATTTCCAGTTTTCCCAACACCATTTGTTGAAGATGCTATCCTTCCTCCATTGCATGCTTTTAGCCCCTTTATCAAATATAAGATAGTTGTAACTTTGTGGATTAGTCTCTGTGTCCTCTATTCTATACCATTGGTCCACCCGCCTGTTTTGGTACCAGTACCATGCTGTTTTTGTCACGATTGCTCTGTAATATAGTTTGAAATCTGGTATCGCTATACCGCCTGATTCACACTTCCTGCTTAGAATTGCTTTGCTATTCTGGGTCTTTTATTTTTCCATATGAATTTCATGATTGCTTTATCTATTTCTACAAAAAATGCCATTGGGATTTTGATTGGCATTACATTAAACCTATAGAGAACTTTTGGTAATATCGCCATTTTGATAATGTTAGTTCTGCCTATCCATGAACTGGATAAGTTGTTAAGGGTGGCATTGCTGAGTCATAAGGTAAACATATGTGAGACTTTTTGGGAAAAACAACTGTACCGTTTCTACTTTCTACCAGCAATGTATGAGAATTCCAGTTGCTCCACAAGCTCACTAGCTTTTGACACTGTCATTTGTTACTATTCTTTCTTGTTTTCAAATTGTAGCCTGTCTAATAAATTAGTAATGGTACCTCACTAGGGCTCCAGTCTGTATTTTCCTAATGACTAATGATGTTCAGCATATTTTCATGTCTTCTCAACCATGGGTATATTGCTGGTGAACTCTTTGCTCCAATCTTTTGCCCATTTTTTTAAGTGTTGTTTTCTTATTGGGTTTCAGGAGTTCTGTATACTGGATTCAGATCTATGTTTTGCATATCTTTTCTTGCAATTTATGGCTTGTCTTTTCATTTTCTTCATAGCATCTTCCAAAGAGCAGGAGTCCTTAGTGTTGCTGTTTTTTTAGCACTGGGGATTGAGACTGGGTGCTGGACCACTGTGATTCTTCCCCAGCATTCCTTGTTTTTAATAGAACCTCGTGTCCTGTGTGAGAAACATTTTCATTGCTTTCTTTTCCATCTGTGTGTCTTTATTGCTTTTTCTTTGAGCTTTGACTAGGAATGATAGGAGTGGGCATCTCTGCCATGGGATTTCTTTAGTATGGCAATCACTTGACTAAAGGCTCTTTCAGGAAGACTGGTGGGCAGCATCAGTGAGGGAGGGGAAGCTGAAGACCCCAAGACAGCTGAACAGACAAAGGAGTCTGTCTGCTCATCACCTCCCATCCTTTTATTCACCAGCCCACCACTGCCATATGTGGTTCCCTCCCACCTGTGACTCCTGTGCTTGGCCCTTATTCCTTAGCCCTGTTGTCTGCCTGTCTTCTTCTCTCTCCAGCTTCTAGTATCACCATTGAATTTTCCTGGCAGATTTTACCCTTCCCCCATCCTGTGTTTCTTCCAGCCCCAGGTTAGGCCATATGCCATTGCCCTTCCTCATCTGCTCAGAGTGAGGCCATCCAAGTCCAAGGTCCCCAAGGCTCAAGGAACCTAAATGAGGTTTGCACTCTGGGATTCTTCAGACAGGGCTCATTTTCATTACCTGCAGCACCCATTTCAGGCATTAATCCAATGCTCCAACTTTCACTCCCACCATACTCCATTCCTTGACTGCAACTCCTTCTGGAGTCACTTGTTTGGTGGTTGGTGGCAAAGATTCTGGCAAAGACCACATAAGTTTAAATCCTAGCTATAGAACTGACCATCAGGGAGACCTTGGGTATGCTACTTAGCCCCTAGTCACTCAATTTCCCTTGCTGTAAATCAGGGAATTGTGGATTAATTCATGAGCTGTGAGTTGTCTACATGGTTCCCATGATACCCTCTCTCTTCTCTACCCTGGCCACTCCCCATGGTGCTCAGGGCTTGTGTTGCAGCTGCTCTCACCACTGAATGTAGGCTGGCCATGCTGTTTGCAGGGTGCTTTCCATCCCCAGTGCAGTGACTGGGTTTTATTTTTTTGCTACTTGGTAATGAACCCTGGGGCACTTTACCACTGAGCTACATCCCCAGTCCCTGCTACTTTTTATTGTAAATCAGGGTCTTGCTAATTTGCTGAGACTGGTCTCAAACCTGCCTCAGTGTCCCAAGTCACTGGGATTACAGGTGTGTGCCACCATGCCTGGTTGGACAGAAGCATTTTTGAGGCCCTGAAATATTTCTAATGGGGGTGCATCCTAGTGGTAGAGTGTGTGCTTAGCATGTGCAAGGCCGTGAATTCTTCAATCCCCAGCACAGATTGAGAAGACCTCTGAATCAATGAGTGAAGCTACAAACATAAGAATCAACATTTGAGAATATAAGGAAAGAGAGAAAGGAACAGAGAGAGGCCTGGTGCCCTGATTCCCCAGGATAAGGGGAAGAAGAAGAGGCAGCAGGAAGTTGGTCAGAAGATAGGGCAAGAAGATGATGCTGCTGGATTTCGGTCCTGTAGAGTGTGAGGGTGTTTGAGACACACAATTGGAGCAGGAGCCCCAGGAGTGGAGCCAGTGGGAGAGGCTGGTCTGGGTGCCTCAGTGCTGTTGGATTCCAGTTGTGTTTGATAGGGTTCTATGTAGGGAGAGGAAGGTATTCAAATTTACTGATCAATTCTTAGAAATTTATTAATTATAATTCCTTAAGCATTTTGGTCTTAGGACATTATGTTTAGGTTAGTTGCTATGATGATATGAAGGTTAGTATGTCTTGGCTACTTTGGAAGATTGCTCTACTGAAGGGGGATATTACCAGGCAGTTGGATCAGGGTGTTTGGTAATAGCTAGGTATTTAGGAGCCCTATAGACAGCCTCGAAACAATCACCTATTTGCATTTAGACAATTACAGGTAATTGAGATGAAAGTTGGGGGGAAAAGGAAGAAAGGTCCTCTTAAAAAGAAAGAGTGTGAGAGAGAGATAGATAGAATAGAGGAGAATGGAAAGAACAATAAAACTTGAAAAGGGAAAGAAAAAAAGGAAGAAATAGGGGAGAAAAAAACTAATAAAATATAAATTTTTTTTAAAAAAATGAAGTCTTAGAGATCCATTTTTTTCTCTTCCAGTAGGTGGAGCTGTGCCCTCTGAGCGGAGCTTCTGCCCTCTATGTGCCAGGAGCAATCCCTGTAAGGCGGCTCCTGGGATTCTCTCAATCCTGTTAGTACAGAGCCCTTTCTCTTCACCAGCCCCTCCCCCCATTCCTCCTGCCAGTCAGCCCAGCCCGCTCACCGGAGGTGCTCTCCAAGTATCTGGTTACACTTGCAACCCCACAGCAAGCCCTATTTCCTGAACAACTGAGCACTCTCTCTGTCATTCATCCAAGCCCCAGTGCTGTGGAGCTGTGATCTGGGAACCAACAGTTTAATTTTTCTGGATCCCTTTGGTGGGCACGGCGCCAGGAACTGGTGGCTAAAACCTTGGTTATTGCCGCTGGTGGTAAGGGAGTTGGGGATTGAGAATCCCCTCTGCTTCCCTCAGCCCCTACAGACACATTCATGCTGCTGGCGGTAAGGGGAGTTGGGTGTTGGGAGTCTCCTCTGCTTCCCTCTGCCCCTACAGTCACGCCCACCCCGCTGGTGGTAGGGGGAGTTGGGGATGGGGGTCTCCTCCCTTTCCCTCGGCCCCCACAGTCACGCCCACAGGGCTCTGGGTCGAGTTTCCCCCCTCCCCCCCCCCCCCCCCCCCCCCCGCTGTATGTAGCTGGTGGGGGTGGGGGTGGGAGACACACACCTGCTAAAGCCGATTCTGCTGGAAAGGAATCCCATTGGCTGAATTCTGGTGGCATCACCTCTCTGCTATGGCGGGCCCCAGGCTCCTTGCTGGAGTGTCCAAAGGGAGGGGTGGGTCTGGCTTGTCTCTGGTCTGACCCAGTCTCGGTTGGTTTTGGTTCCAGGTTCGCTATTTCATGAAGGCTTGGTTAGAGACCTCTTCATAGGGTCCCTGCACCCCGCATGATGAACTGCCCTGGAGGCTGGTCCTGTGCAGCAGTGGTGGGTGGTCTGGACCTCCACACCGCACGAAGCAGAGATTCACTGTCTGGGGCAAACTTCACCTCCAATAATCCTACAAATTCACCAACAGGTCTCACTTCAGCGGAATTTTGCTAGAAGTTTCTTAGCAGGTAGAATCTGAACGTATTAATGCGACTCTCTGACCCTGTTATTGAGGAGGTACTGAAAGCACTGCCTCCCCGCCCGCTGCCATGTTGGGTGCCTTAAGCATTTTGTATACCTTATGTACAACCAATATTTTCTATGCATGATATATATCTAATCAAATATTCTTTCTCTAAATTCAAAAATTCTGCAACTTTTTAATACTCTGACATTAATTCATTTCTTCTGGTACTAGGGATTGAACCCAGGGGTGCTTTACCACCAAAGCTGCATCCCTAATCCTTAGTATATTTTGTTTTGAGATAGAGTGTCACTAAATTGTTGAGGGCCTTGCTAAGTTGTTGAGGCTGGCCTTGAACTTGCGATCCTTCAGCCTCAGAATCCCAAGTCTCTGGGATTCTGTTTGCACCACTGTACCTGGTGGTATATTCATTTCTTAAGTGCTGTGAACACCATAAAGGAGGCAGAAATTCATAGAGAACAATGATTTATATTGCTTATTGGACATATTCCAGAGCTGTTCTGATGTGAAATCATCTTTCCTTCAGTGGAGAAGAGTGTTGGTAGAGGTGCTGGATAGAGTTGGATAGAGGTGCTGCTGGGCCACCTGCCATTCTAACAGAGTATTTGCTACCTAAAGCTCAGGAAGTTGGATTAAAAATCCACCTTGTCTGGAAGGAGGAGGGGTCAAGGGTGATGAATGAAATCAGGGGAAAGAGAAAGTAGAATAAGGGAGAGAAGACAGTCAGTATCCAGGGAAGGACATGACCTTTGAGCTTGACCTTTCCTGCTTTGTGTACTGAAGGTCTTCAGCTCATATTTGCCTGGAAAATTTGACTTTTGATTAGGGAAATATGTCTGGGCATTTACTTCTGCTACTAGTCTCCCAGATAGTTAAATTAAATGAAGTAATTTTTTAGAAAAAATCGAGATAAAAGAGTAAATTGGGAGCAGGGTGGTGACACCATCTTTGGATCAGTTGAGCAAAAAAAGAAAGATCTTAAAAGGTACCTGGAAGGATGAAGTGAGAGGACAGATGTGGCCAATGGAGACAGAGCAAGGATCCTGCAAAGGGAAGCAAAAGGGGATGAGGAGTCCTGAGAAGACAGAAGAGGTGGGTGCTGAGTCACCACTGTCTGGGGAGAGCTGCTCACAAGTGGGTCGAAGGATGTCACTCTTCCTTGGAGCCTGGGAAGGCAGGAGGCCCTGGTCACTCTTGGAGCCTTGCCATGTTGTGCCCTGGCTTAACTGACCAACTTAGCAAGGGTCACTGGGAGATGGCCTTGCCCATTCTTGCTGATTCTGAGCTGCTCTTCCTTTCCTCATCTCTCTCCAGCATGATAACCCATATGATGCAGGCTGCAGAAGAAACTGTTTCATCATTCTCTTTGCATCCTTGGGACCCAAGTGAGTTGGTAAACCAAGGGCTCAAGTGGGCCTGGTGGTATGGTATGACACTGGGTCTATTTCCCTGATCCCTAAAGGGTAGATAGGTTACAGAGTCTATAGTAGTCATACTCAGGTGATAAAGGATACGTAGGTCAGAGAGGCTACTCAGAAGACATAGGACACTCAGTTCATAGATTTTAGTTTGGTCATAATGTCTCCCCCTTGCATAGCTCATAGAGGCACTCAGTTCCAAAAGAATATTCAAGTCATGGAAGCTACTCAGCCTGTAGAGGCTACACAGTCTATAGAGCGTACAAATGTCATAGAGGCTATAAAGATAATAGGAGCTGCTAAAATCATTTAGGTCACTAAGAACGTAGAGATTATGCAAGTCAATTAAGATAGTCAAGCCCAGCCAGACAGTGTTGGTTCCTGAGCTTCGGTCTCCAGAAAGCAAAGATCTTCCCTTCCAGAAGAGCTCTTTCCAGCCCCTCATAGTCTCCCCCTCTCCCACAGGAAACTAGACAGAGAGAAGTGATAAAAACCAACAAAAAATATATTTTATAAGGATTAGATAACTGTGGGGGCCATGGCAGCCCCAACAGGGGATTCAGTGAGGGCTCAGGCCCAAGAGACCTTGATGTAGAGCACACATCCTGGCATCACCGGGTGGGATGTTGCAGCACTGGCCTGATGGGAAGATAAGCACAGAGTCAGAACATGGGGGCTCTCCCTAACCTCCACCCCACTGCTCACAGTCAAGTCCCTCATCTTCTGAAGGCAAGAAAAAGGAGAGGGCTTGCACCATAAGTCATTGCAAGGGCCCTTGGGGGGCACTGGGTGTTACCCACCCAACTGCACTCCTAATACTCCACTCCATCTGATTCATATGGGACTGAGTAAAAATTTCCAATTAAAAGAAATTTACTTTAAAACATTAGAAACTGCTGGACTAATATCAGACCTCATTAGTGGCTGAGAAGGGTAAGGAACTGTCCCAGGACAACCAGCTAGTTAGCAGTGCAGTCTTTTCTCTTTGTCTGTCCAGGGAAAACTGGGTGTGCTCTGAAGCCCTGTGACCTGGACCCTATATCCTCCAGGTCCATAATCCCACTTCTTAGGCTCCAAGGGCTTCAGCTTAAGGGCCAGCCTGACATCGGGGGCTTCCCCCAAAATATGTGCAGCCACAGACTCCCATGTTTCAAAGCTCAACTGATACTCCTTACCTTCTGTAAGGGTGCAGACTTGCCACACCTTAGGAGGGTCTGAGTTGCAGACTTGGGCCCAAGAAAATCTTTTAAGATGTAATGTTGGCCCCCAGGTAGTGCCCTGCTCCACCTGAAGGCACAGAGCCTCTGACATGTACCGGGGAAGCAACAGGCCAAATGCAAGGAGTCACTACCCACCTTGGTCTGGTCTCGCTGACCACTCTCACCCCTCAGCTGGGAAAGCACAGAGCCCAGGGCTCTCATCCAGGAGCCTTATCCAGGCTGCCATTCCCCTCTACCACATTTCTTTGTGCAAGTATCTTAAACACCAAGGAAGAATGAAATTCCCAGAAACTCCCAGAGTTCCCTGGAGAAAAGCCCAAAGCAAAGGTACAGGAAGTGTTAAGACCTGGGAGCTGTGGACAGGCCTGAATAGACTTATGAATATTCTATGTCATTTTAAGACTTCATAGCTTGCTCCAGAACCTCAGAAGTTCTATGAGCTTTGTATCCTCTCCTGATTTATGGAGCCCCACTGGCCTACGTAGGCTCTGTTGTCTAAGTAATCTTTATGGCCAGGGTAATCTCATTGACAGACATAGCTTCTCTGATGGGTAAAGTCCTTATTGCCTGCATATTCTTCACAATCTGCATAGCCACAATGGCCAAAGTAACCTCTATGACCTATATAACATCTATTAAATATGTGTCTTCCATGGCCTGCATAGGTCCTATAACCTGTGTAACTTCTATGATATGTATACCTCTAGGACCTGCTTAGCCTCTTTGTCTTCTGTGGTCTGTATGGCCTTAGAGCTAGGCCATAGCTTCTATGGCCTGAAAAGACTACAGGACCTTACCTCTACGATCTACTTAGCCTATATGCCCTGAATAGTAGTTTGGGATCTGTCAAAGTTGTGTGCAGAATATTCATGCAAAAAAAATAAAGAAAAGAAAAGAAAGCAAGAAAGCAAGAAAGCAAGAAAGAAAGAAAGAAAGAAAGAAAGAATAGAAAGCCCTTTGAGATGAAGCAAGAATGCCAAACCAAGAATACATGAAAAGAGCTTAGGTTGAAATTTCAACCCAGGACACCAATACGAAGTATAAATACAAACATAAATGTCAATCCAAGGGACTAAACTTTTATACCTTGCGTTAAAAACTTTGGAAACTACTATCTCATGTGTTGACTCAAAACTAAGCTCATTCATTCTCTTCAATGACATGCATAGTTCCTATATGCTACAGGATATAATGTTTCTGATACAAATTGAAGTAATCCATCAATTTCCTTCTTAGTCAAATAGATGCTATAATTATACTACTTGTTGAATCCACTTTCTTCTCACACTTATATATTAGAAGACCTTAGCACAATCTAGCATAGGGAAATTTTTTGCTATGTATTAATTACAATTACTTAAAGTAATTGTTCTTTTATGCAACATTTTGACTCTAGGGACCTGAAACATTGAGCTCTGATTCACTTTTGTAATTTTAATTACTATACTCCTCTTACTTCACCTTTCTATTGTCCAATTCTCTGTGCTACCCATTGTATTGTGAGCCTTTCTTCAGTATGAAAGCTCTCACAGGCCCATGGTTAGTCAAAAAGATATTACTTTTAACCTACATTATGACCACAGCATGTTATTTTTGCTACTTCAGACACAAAATGAATTCATTCTCCAATGTGTACACTCAGGCTTACCTTAAGAAACATAATGGCAGACCACATTAAAAGGAGAAAAGCAGTCCTGGGATCCATTAGCTGGGTGCTACTCGTCTATGCTCAAATGTGTAGCAAGGAGCTAGCCCTTGTTGATCTCCTACTGAATAATTTCACAGAACATCAACTTCAGACAAGACCTTTTGTGTCAATAGTGAATCAAATGAATACAAGATCACTCTATAATCACTTGTGAACGCAGTCAAAATCCTGAGTATTTTCCTAACCACAAAAAATGACCAAATATTCCCTACTTTGGCTACTACCAATGATTGCTGCTGCTTCTTAAAAATTCTTTACCAGGACTGGGGTTGTGGCTCAGTGGCAGAGCACTTGCCTAGCATGTGTGAGACGCTGGGTTCAATTCTTGGCACTATATATATATAAATAAATGCTCGTTAACAACTAAAAATATATTTTAAAAAAATCCTTTGCCAGGTTTAGCCTATCCTTGTAATACCGCAAGTTACTAGTGACAAGTTCTGCTTCACCACATGTTGAAGTTTGAACAATAGAGAAGCACATCGTGTTGGGTGTGTAGGAGACTCCCTGCTGAAGTTAAGTCTCCAGAGAACATTATGGAATCCCTTACCACTTCCCCTCCTCTCTGAAGGATGCCAAGCTAAAGAGCATGCAATTCAAAGGTTTTTCTTGACCAATACCCACTGGACAGAGGGTCTGCTCTTTTTTTCTGAGTCACCCTGCCAATCAGCACCCACACATCACCTATGCAACCCTTCTTAAGCCAAAGCTTGAAAGCTCACACTCTGTCCTCTTTCTGGTCCTCTCAGCCCTCTTCCTCTTCTTTCTCTCTCTCTTCTACTCTCTTTCTGTCTGCTCTTATAATGCCAGATTAATGGGACCCCAATAGACTTCCAGAAGCCAAATCCAATGCAATCACACAAGATTCTTTATTACAAGCTTGAGCCTGGACTCACAACCATTTCTGAAGCAGCCGATTGGAGAAGTGAGCCCCTGTCCATTGTTTAGTGCAATTTTATAGGTTTTGAGGGAGATACTCTATGCATCACAACATATTATTCCATACTATGGGAATGAAGCCAGATTTAAAGTTAGGTAGTCAGTGTAGTTAGGTAAATCGGGTCTAATATTGAGTGAAATCTAAAATGGAAGCCATGCTGGGAATGACTCAGGAAAAATACAATTCATGGAATGTTAATAAAGTCCCAAAAAGGCCCTAGGCCAAAGTCCACCTGGAAGAAGTATTAATGAATAGCTCCCAACAGATTTGGAGATAGCCCATCCCAGAGAAGTGATAATCCCATTCCAAAAGGTGATAATTAGGTTCACCTGTGTTCCACCCCTCGGGCCCTCCAACCTACATTCCATTACCAAACTTATAAAAAGGGAAATACATTTGCCGGCCAACGGGATTCCACCTCTTGGGTCCCCTTCTTCCTCCGGGAGAAGTCTTTTCTGCTGTCCTTTAATAAACTTCTAATCTCTACTCTGACTTTGCCTCGGCGTGCTTCTTTGGTGTTATTCTTCAACATCGGGGAAGCAAGGACTCGTCACTGGTTGTCACCTGTCAACAGCAGTAACAGGAAAGTCAAAAACAACTCTTAACATTGAATAGCACATTCACTGCTAGGAACAAGTTGGGTAGGGGTGATTGGTTAGTACAAGTGTGGGGTTAATTTGAACTAATTGGTTTAATTTATGGGAGGTGTACATGCTAAACCACATGGTTTCCAAACACATTATCAACCAATGAGACTACTGTGGGGTCATCTGGCATCCCAGGTATTTTCCCTGTCTCATGCTGACTGGTGGTTGCTAGGGGGTTGCTATGGGTAGCATAACTGAGTCAGGGAAACCTGGCACCACAGATCTCTCCTGTTATTTGCAGACAAACAATTCAGCAGGACGAATATGTGCTTAGGATAATTCTGTGCATTTTTCCAAGGACAAGGGTCATGCCTCCTCACTCTGGACAGGCCTTGAGCTAGAAGCTCTTTTCAAATATGGAGTTGTTGTAGGTACAAAGGAGGCAAGGCACTGAAGATAGAAGGTAACAAGTTTTATTCGGCTGTACCCAGGTTCAGAGGGCACAGCTTTTGCTCTCATCCATTAATCCCCTGAGTTCAGGGAGTTTCAGAGTTTTATACCCAGCATGTAAGGGGAGGGGCTCAGAAATTCACAGCCTGTAGAAGTTCACATAAAAGCAGCTTTTCCTTTCACTGTTTTGAGCAAGTTAACTCTTCAAGGACAACACCTGAGAAGGAGAGAGCTTCTTTTCCCCTTTCTTCTCTCCCCCTGCCAGATGTTACCATTGAGCCCATTTGTAACTTGTTTTAAAAATGTAGACATCTCTGTGAAGCCCAGCTCAAGGCCAGAGGTCTTGTTTGCACATTTCTTCAAAGTACTATACTGGATACATTTGTGAAAAACTCGTAAGGGAGTGTCCAGCACCTGGAGTGCTGGTATCTTCTCAGCCAATAACCAAGTAAAACAGGGCAAGATGAATATAGGAAGTTTATCTCCATTGAACTCTTTTGCAGAGACTTTTTTGCTGACAGTCCTAATGTTAGTCTGGGTGAAGATTTCTGGAGAGGCCCAGTTAAGACGTTTCAGTGGAGAAAGGGGGTGCTACTTCAGAATCACATCAGTTTCTCACTATATTCCTCTGTTCTCTGCTCTCTTTCTCTCTGCCCTCCTCCTTTCCTCTATTCCCTGCCTCTTTTCTTCCCCTGTTGGCAGCCTCCCAATAAAATCTCATGGTTTAATCTCTGTCTTTGGTTAGTCACTTGCCTTTCACATCAAGGCAAGCATATAAAAAAGGGTTTATTTAAAAAGAGGTAACACAGATTTCTCCCTCAAGGGAGAAGAGGGCCATAGCTGGTATCCTGGTATCCAAAGAAGTGAAGTGTTCTGCCATTTTTGTATGTTCTAGGTTTCCTTTGTTCTCCTGCCTTTTTTAATATTTATTTTTGAGTTGTAGCTGGACACAATACCTTTACTTTATTTATTTATTTTTATGTGGTGCTGAGTATCAAACTCAGACCCCTGCACATGCTGGCCACTTACCCCAGCACTATTTTGCTTATCCCCACTTTTCTTTCTCCTTCTTGCTTATGTGACTAGGCCCAGCACTAGGCCTAGGAATGTTTGGTGGGATGGCCCAAAGGTGGGCTAAAGGGGGAAGGGCAGGATGGAGTAGCTAAGGACACATTAACCACCTTATAGCTCCCTGTAGGAAGGAGCAATTCCTGGGACAGGTTACCTTGGCAACAGGATGGAGCAGGGATAGATTCTTGATAAGGGTGGAAGAAGGGCTCTGAAGGAATTAACATTTTAGTCACTCAGGGGACAGTGTCCAACTTCCCAGACTCACTCAAAATTAGTCTCCATGGTTTGACCTAACTCAATTTACCTATATATACTGGCTGCCTGTCAAATTCTGGCTTCACTTGGCCTAGTCTTTCATGCTTCAAGAATACATTTCATTTTTACAGAAACCAAATCTTTCAATCTTCTCTAAACCAATCAAAAATGCATTCTCTTTTTTTCTTTCTTGCAGTGATGGGGTTGAACTCAGGTCCTCACCCATGTAAGTGCTCTTCCAATATGTTTGTTTCCCTGTCTCAAGATATTAGTTATAGAGTTACCCACAAATCCTCACAGCAGCCAATGCAGAGAAAATGGCCAAATCCAATTTTGATTACAAAAGCAGGACACTCATATTGAGAAAATGATATTGAGCCAATTCATCGAAGAAGGGCTGAAACAGGAACTAAGATCTTAAAGCTACAGTCAAGATCTCAGGACTTCTAAGCTGGGTTTGGCTCTACACTGGGAGCTGACTCAAGGAAGGTCTTAGATTCATACTTAAAAATCACAAAGTGGAGAGGAAATGGGGAAGAGGACAGTGGTAGTCAGTGTCCAGCTCCATTGGTGATCAGTAGACATCAGCTTAGGATTCTTCTCAATTGTCACCATGCCAACTGCTCTGCTCTTCAAAATACTGTGCCCAGTGCTGAAGGTCCAGGCATTTTGCCAGATGCTGGCAATGTGGCGGTGAAGGATATCACTGCCTTTTAGTTAGATCAGGGAGGCAGATGTGGAGACAAACTATGACATCAGAAATGACACCTGACCTATGATGTGCCCACTCCAAGAAAGTGAGCGGCAAATATGGCCACCTGGAATTCATCCACTTTAGTTAGTATTTCTATTCTTTTTGGAAATAAAATTAATTAGGAATATTATATGGGTTTAAGCAGATACAAATATAAATATTAATTTTGTGTAAAATGGAGACATTTCATATCAATAAGTGAAATAATATGGGGATTTGTAATTTTCATTTAGAGATGAAATTGTTAACATCTCTACCTTATACCCAAAAGTAATATAAGCCACAAATAAGGACCTAAATATAAAAATTTAAATTTCACTACAAGAAAACACAGAATGTCTATGATATTGCAATCATACAGAATTTATTTTTTCTTTCTTTCTTTTTTTTTTTTTCTTATTTTATACTGGAGAGTGAATCCAGGGACACTCAACCACTGAGCCACATCCCCTGCAATTTTTTGTATTTTATTTAGAGACAGGGTCTCACTAAGTTGAATAGGGCCTTGCTAAATTGCTGAGGCTAGCTTTGAACTTTCTATATTCATTTCTCAGCCTCCTGAGCTGCTGGGATTACAGGCGTACACCACCATGCCTAGCCAGTTAAAATGTCTTAAACAAATTTTGGAAATTAGATATTATAAAGAAGATGTCATTGGAAGAAATGATGAATTTAACCTTATTGAACTGTTGATCAAATACAAGAGATAATTTAAAACTGGCATTACTCTTGGAGAAAACATAGTAACAAAAGACAAATGTACAGGATATATAATAAAGCATATGTATATTTTTAAAGTTCTAAAGTTTGCAGATTTAAGAAAAAAGATTTTGACTTTGTTAAGTGTAACTTATTAAAGGTCACTAAAAGTTTTAACAAATATTTTAAGTCAAAAAAGAAAATATAAGCTGGGCACAGTGGTGCATGCCTATAATCCCAGCAGCTCAGGAGGCTGAGGCAGGAGCCCATGAGCTCAAAGCAAACCTCAAAAAATGAGGTGCTAAGCAATTCAGTGAGAATCTTGTGTCTAAATCAATTGCAAAATATTGCTAGGATGTGGTTCAGTAGTGGAATGCCCCTAAGTTCAATCCCTAGCATCAAAAATAAATAAATAAGAAATGAAAAACAATAACCTAGACACCAGATTTCTTACTCTGGGCCACCAGCCAAATCTCTTGCAACTTAACATTACCCATGAGGGTGCCATTGTAGTGGCCCTGGATAGGCACAAGGAGATCAAGTGGGCAAATCCAGAAGCAGAAAGAGAGAGAAAGGACAGCCTGAGGCACAGGGCAATTTCTCAGGTCTTACTAAGCTCTGAGTTTAAGCCCAAAGCCAACACAGTCCTCCTCCTTCCCCATCAGGTCTTTATAGTTCCTTATTTCTCTTTCCTCTCTCCCTAGCACTTCTTTGACAGCCATATCCATTGAAATTCCAATATACACTTCTGATACTCACCACTCCAGATAGGGATGTATCAAGATTTTGTGGAGGAAGACGCTCATATAATTAGAGGAAGGTTAGAGAAATCTATTTAAGGAAAACTGAAAAACATTAAGTATGCAAGTTACAAGAACACATGGCTAGGGGCTTTCTGAGAATCCTGATAAGAGAACTAACTAACTATTAGACTGATTAGTTTAATAGGAAACTTTCCTCCTACTGCATTCTCTGTTGAACTACCTGAATGTTCATTTTCCATCCATGGTCAGAGGCCTTCACGCTTGCATTGGGGGGATAAAGGAAATGATGGAGAGGAAGGAGACAACTACTTTAAGGTCCCTCAAAACTTTGTTTCAGTTGGAAACTGTCACGGGGCTGAGCAACAATAACCCCACTTAGAAAATCCGCATTCATGGTGAGCTTTTCACCTACTTCACACAGCCTCTGGCCTCCCGGTGCTTTGACGTTAGCTGTCCACTAGGTGGCATCAGAAGGTCGTACATCCCAGACTCCTTTTGGAGGGAAAGCACTAAGCATGCCTAAAAGAGTCCTTTCTCTTTTCCTTTAGCTACTGAAGGGCGCTGCTGAAGTCTCCTTGGGCCCCTGTGGAAAGAAAAACCCG